>NC_058090.1:75283177-75583177 GCF_014858855.1 Bufo gargarizans | reverse complement strand
ACTGGGTTAATGTTTTACCATTTTATCCAGGGAGTAGTTTGAGCGGCATATAAGGAATTATATAAGAACTCCCTTGAGATAAGTTTGGCAGAACCATTTCAGTCCTCCTGCTTGGCCCATCCTCTTGTAGGTTCTTGCGGTAGGCATGCAGCAAACGAACATTCCCAAGGCAACACATACTGTAAGTCAAACTGGGCCCCACAATACTTTTTCAGGTTTTGCCACCCAGGACTGAAGCTCCTGGTCTATATTTTCTTCTCTAAGCCTTTTTCATGACTCTTGGGCCAATTCCAAGACCTTTATTTTCTAACAGTGTAGCTCCATTGTTGAAAAATTTCCTGAAAAGCTTCTCCCCACTAAGTGGGGATGTTATATTACTTTTTACAGTAAAAGGTACCCAATAGCTAGAATCAGCATGGAGTACAACATACCCATACATACTGATTTTGCCTCTCCACACCGTCAGAGGTGGGTACAGTAAAAAAAAGAATAATAATCTTAGCGCTATCCAAGAAATAAAATCCAGCATATCAGCCTCTATCAATCTTTCTATGTCATTTAAAGGTAATTTATCTAAATGAACTCTTAGAGAAAAAGCTTTGGTGTATGTGTTGATCTAGTCTATACATAAGAATCAAGAAATGATAATATTATAACCTCAGTAGTAACTTTTTGAATCCTCAAGTGTTTGGCTTTTATGTTGTATAAGCGCTGGGTCTGCAATGCTATATCATGTTTTCACGTTCTTTGCCTAGGTAACTAGGCAGCAGCAGGTAGGTCATGAAGTGAAGTCCAAGATGTTTTTTGCGCTAAAATATATATTTTTTATATATTAAGCAAATGGCCGGTTCTACTTCTTATAAAATAGATTCAAAATTAATATAGTAAAATAAAACAAATTCATAAAATAAAACAAATTCATAAAATAAAACAAATTCATAAAATAAAACAAATTCATAAAATAAAAACAAATTCAAAAAATAAAACAAATTCATAAAACTTGTGCGCACTTTTTGTGTTTGCGTGTATTCATACACTGCGGTAATAGTAATCACAGTCCCTCTTTTCCTGTTGCGGAGCTGACGCAAAACAGGAATTATATAGCGGTATTGTAGGAGGTAAGTACGGGTCTTACGCTGTGTATTTGGGCAGTGATAGTCCGTTGTTGATAGTCCCTTATATTGCGATCTGCATATAATCAGCAGGTGAATATATTTAGCACTTCAGTCCAGCGCCATATTGGTCTTATGTTTTATGCCTTTTGTATCAATATCTTTGCGTTTCCCTGTTTAATCGATGTGATGGGTAACGAAGTGATACACACGTGGCTTCTATCCCGCTGTTCGTCTCTCCTCTACGATCCTCGCTATGCGCTGATGCTTGTACTTTTACTCCTTGCGCATGTGGTCTGGGGAGACTGACACTCTAACTTTGTTTCGTTATTAGTTTTCTTGTACTTGTAGTTCTTTTCTGCTCCGCTGTGGCACAAGAAAACTAATAACGAAACAAAGTTAGAGTCCCAGTCTCTCCAGACCGCATGCGCAAGGAGTAAAGGTACAAGCATCAGCGCATAGCGAGGATCGTAGAGACGAACAGCGGGATAGAAGCCACGCGTGTATCACTTCGTTACCCATCACATCGATTAAACAGGGTAACGCAAAGATATTGATACAAAAGGCATAAAACATAAGACCAATATGGCGCTGGACTGAAGTGCTAAATATATTCACCGGCTCATCATATGCAGATCGCAATAAGAAGGACTATCAACAACGGACTATCACTGTACAAATACACAGCGTAAGATATGTACTTACCTCCTATACAATACCGCTATATAATTCCTGTTTCGCGTGAGCTCCGCAACAGGAAAAGAGGGACTGTGATTACTATTACCGCAGTGTATGAATACACGCAAACACAAAAAGTGCGCACAAATTTTATGAATTTGTTTTATTTCACTATATGAATGTTGAATGTATTGGTTTTTATAATAAATAGATATTTTATAAGAGGTAGAACCGGCCATTTGCTTAATATTTTACAATTACAGCTGAGTGGTTTCAGCTGGGTCGTGTTAAATTCCGGTGAGCAATTCAAATGCATTTATCACTGTTTAAAATAAAAATTGCATCAGTCATATCCACGAGGATGATAGCTAACCTGGGGTCCTGTAATGTGGTCCTCCAGAACCGCTTCTTACTTTTCTTCATCCCAGTTATGATATAGGCCTGTTCATGACCAGAAAAAGTGCTTTTTAGGTATGAATGATGTCACGTTACTGAGGGGAAAAAAGTAAGAAGGTCTCTGCATGATGAGTCCCTAGGTAAGTTAGATGGTTTCCTGGGGACTGAGCCAACTTTTTTGTATCAAAGCCAAGTGTTAGCCATGTCTAGCCAAATCCTTGTAGTGGATCAGTTTTTCAATATCAGATGAAGGCACAGACTTTAATTATAAGGCAACCTTCATTTAGCATGCAATGTCAGATATTTCAGGACTATAACACACACATTTTTTGCAAATGCCTATTTTTCTATACATGATTTTATTACAATGTTGGCTGATATTTTAAGGGTTTTCATTGATCGCGACTCCAACAGTATAGTGTCCAAATTGTAAAATTGTATTTTTATTAATTCCTAATCTGAATTGCAGCATCTCTCAGCCTCTTTTTCGGAGAATAGATTTTTTTTTCCTTGCCTCTGTTATATTTATAGTTAATTATTTTTATTTTATTTTTTCTTAAGGGTACATTTAACATCTTGTCTATAGGACTGACTTTTGCCTATCCAAGGCTTAGTTTAGTAGATTGTACTATTATTTATTCATCACAGATCGCATTGTGACTTCTAATTGCTAAATGAAAAAGAATTTGAAGACATTTTTTGATTTTCCAAATTTGATTTGTAAGATGGGAGGCCATGAACTGGGATCCTTACTGAGACCTTGAACGAAAGGGTCCCTTTAGTCAGTAACCAATTGCTCTTTGGTTGTCACTGCTTTGGACATCTTCAAACAAAACCAAATGAGCCCTACTCCTTGTCTGGACCCTTTTGTTTAAAGTATTGGCTGGGTCACAGCATTTATGAACCCCCATGTACTTCTAACATTAGACATTCTTGAAATTGGAAGTCCTGATTTAACATTCTAGAGCCATAAACATTGTGTCATGCCTATTCATGTAAAATGAGGTGCATTCCTGTTTCTTTTTTCCCCTTTTCTCGGTGATTATGATTGTGACAGTTCTAAACTAAATGTTATTGAAATGTTTTGAATTGGAGTTTTATGATGGGAGTAAGGAAGAATCTTTGGTTCTTCGTTGGTTCCATCATGAAGCGCTGGCTATGGTATACAACTGCTGCAGGTAAGTGTGTCCATGTCTAACCTTTATTTCTTTCCTCACTGTTTGCATAAGCTTGTATTCATTTCATGTTTTTGTTCTTCATTTTCGGGCTTTTTATTTTAATTTAAATTATAAATGATAATAATGCTGTCTAGAAGTTGTTAATGAGGGAGCTAACTATGGCTGTCCAGCAGCTAAAGAAGACAAGCTTTGGCCAAAATAATTAAGACTCATTTCGGGAAGAAGGCTGGATCTTCCATTTTTAGCCGTGATGCTTCCTACCTATTAGGGTTTACTTATCAGAGGCATACTTTCCATAATCATGGCTAATGTGTTGGTCTAGACCATGCACAGAGATGGGGACTGCATGACTATGGTTATGGCACATATCTTAGAGAGCACTAAAACAATCCTTAAACCTATCCATATCAAATATTCATAATTAAGAAGAGCTGAAAAGGAGGTTGAGCCTCTTGCCTTAAAAGGCACGTCCCATCAGGACCACCCCTCTCCACTGTTCCATTTGGACTTATGAACATTATTAATGGGTTTAACCCGCTATAAGCCAGACTCGAAATGTCCATGCATTAGAGAGCTGACCATTCAGCAGTCGTGGCTGTGGTTTCAGTAAATGGCCCTGCTGCAATCTGAAAGGAGTTATTTTTTTTCCACAGGCTGAGATCAATATGTACCTAGGGTAACCATAATCCAAAAATTATTGTACTTGGGACCACACAGTGAAAAGATATTTGCCATTCATCGTGTTCAGTCAGGTTCTTGACACCATCAACACCTGCAGATCATAGTATCATGAGATACCTGATCCTGTATGCTAGGAAATAAGGATCCCTTCTGTAGGCTTACTACTTTACTTTGTCCTTCCTCAAACATTGTACTTGACAGAAACTCCCCACATAGGCACAGAATTTGTCCTTCACGTTAAGTCACCACAGTAAGGTCAATGAGATGTGTCCCTGATAAACAAATTACTTGATTTGTTCCAATTCAAGAATTTTAAACCCTTTCAAGGAGCAGATTAATCCTTTGACCATGAGTAAATGAACCTTCAAGCATTCCTTGAGATCCTTCACACAAGAGCTTAATCTCAAGAGACATGCATTTCACAAACAAAACAGTCACTGTCAATTCTTCCATAAATCAAATGAAAATAAGTGATATTTATCAGACCTGGAAACTATGGAATATATTAAAGGGAATTTGTCACCAGGTTTATGCTGTTCTATCTAGGGGCAACCTCATTTTACCCGAGTAGTTTTCATAAAATTACGTAATCACAAGTCAAGACTCTGTGTAAACTGAGGGTCTTCTCACTATTCATAAGCTTCCAGCTTAGTGTGGGAGGAGCCCATAGGTCTTAAAGGGCATCTGTCAGCAGTTTTGTACCTATGACACTGGCTGACCTGTTACATGTGCACTTGGCAGCTAAAGGCATCTGTGTTGGTCCCATGTTCATAAGTCTCCGCATTGCTGAGAAAAAGTATTAATATATGTAAATGAGCCTCTATGAGCAACGGGGGCATCCTCTCTACTTTGATTGACAGGGCCAGGCATGATGATGTTTTCACTGCCTGACCCTGTCAAAGTGGAGAGGGTGTGGCAGTTGCAGAGAGAGCTGAGCCTCTAGGTGTATCGGCAAAGCCCTTGTTGCTCATTTGAATATATTAAAACATACATTTTCTGAGCAATGCGGGTGAATACAAATATGGGACCAACACAGAGGCCTTCAGCTGCCAAGCGCACATGCAACAAGTCAGCTACTTTCATAGGTACAAAACTGCTGACAGATGCCCTTTAAGTACTGAGGACTGCCTCACACAGGACTCCATATCAGAGTTGCCAATCAGAATTTTTATTTTTTTTCTGGACAGCTTATCCCAAATCATGGACTGCCCAAAAATTTTTACAGACAAATAAAAAAACATAATGATAGGAACTCATTGCCAGCATTTAATGTGAGCTGCGAAATGATGATAATTACCACCAAAATAATCTAGCTAAAGACCACCAGCCTCAAATAAATCACAGACACATATTTTTTATTTCAGGGACACAGGGAAAAAAGTTGCCTATTATTAAGTGACATCAGGGTGTATTGTACCTACATTATACTACCCTCAGATAGGACACCAGTATAAACCAGGTTCCAAACCAGTATAAACCAGGTTCCATTAAAAATGGATTTCATTAACGCAACTGTCCGGTTTAAGAAAAAAAAATCCCAACTGAATACTGAACAGAACACTTACCTGGTGCTCATCTTTTCAACTTCAGATCGGGCAGTTCCCGGGCTCAGACTACCTGATGCACACTACATTTGCTAGTCTAAGACGCTTCTTGCTCGTCCAGTCTTGCCTTCAGATTGGTCAGCACTGTTCCTGTGAGCAGTGCTGGCCAATCCAAGGGTAGAAGGAAGTGTCCTGAACTCCGAAATTTACAGCGTGCATCAGGTAGTCCAAGAAGTGGTGTGGTCACCTTGGCTGACGCAAGGCGCCTGAGAATTGGTGGATCTGTAGTTGAAATGATGAAAAGGAGGACATCCGGTAAGTCAGTGAATTTCTTTTTTTGAACCAGAGGGTCATTTTAGGATTTTGCTGTACACCTTCAATAACGTATTGTACCTAGCTATGTATTAGTTCATTTATTTGACTGACCCATTTAAGAGCCAGAGTCTCTATAGCAGAAGTTATCATAATTGCTTTGTGACTTATGTTATAATGAGCTCTAATAATTAACAAGAAGGAACAATTACCTGACATGTAATCATACACACATAATTATATATATTACTGTCTGAATGGTTGCTCCCTCCATCCTTCCCAACTCAAAAAAACCCTCTTGATATACAGTATTTTTTGTTTTTGTTATGCATAAGATCAAGATTTGTGGTTTCAAGAGGACCTCTCCTGACATGTCTGTTTTAGTAACTACTTGAATTCCCCATGTAATAATTCTAGGGTATCTATTCTCATGGTTCTATGTTGTGCCATTCTTCTGTTATTTCCACTAGAACTTGAATTGCCAGCAGTCTGCAATAAAGGTACAGAAGGGTGTTACCATTAGTGGGTGTGTCGTATTCTGTCCAATCAGTGCTGTGCAGACGGTGCAGGTACACACCCTCCACTGGTAACACCCATCTGTACCTTTACTGCAAACTCCTAGCAATTCATTCATAAACTTCTAGTAGAAATGCACAAGATAGAGCCATAAGAAGAGATGGTCCAGAATTGATATTACATGGGGAATGCAACTAGTTACTACCACAGACCTGTCTGGAGAGTTGACAGGTCCTCTAAGATGAGAAATTGCTTAATTATATACCATTTGTCTCCCTGTCCATTGAAATGTGTCTTTTTATACCGTTTGCATTTGACTTGCATGAAAGGGGAAGGGACATGATACAAAGTTAAGGACATGATTACCATTATAAAGAGTGTTTGAACTGTTAATGACTCATGGACAAAGCTAATTCCTACACATGGTTTCTGAAGAAACCAACTCCATTATTCTTATTTTAGCATTTTTTATTTATTTTCTTCTCTATCATACTACCAACAAACCTGTCAATTGTAATGACCATGTTGCCCAGTCAAGAACATCCGTTGCATTCCAGTTCATGTGAACACGGTACACTCTATCCGAAATTTGGTTGGACGTCAAAGATAATTAAACAGGATTGTGACCTAGCTAAACTGTGACCCAACGTGTCTGCGACTTTAACCAACAATCTCAAGTGTCTCTGCTCATTTTCAATCTTTTGTTTTTGTCCATGCAATAGCTCCACTATAAATTGGAAGGGCTTAAAGATGAACTCAGGAGGAGTAGAGGCTGCGAAACAAGAGTAACTATTACTGATCAAAGGAGCTGCTTCCATTCGCAAAAAAGATGCTTTGCGCTATGAGTTTGAGCTCCTTATTATATTTCGTGAAGATTCCTGACTTTCATTTTACTTCCTTAGCGCTGTCTTTCCACTAACATTTTTCTCTTATTAGCTTTTCTCTTGTGTCCTTTTGGATATATGTTTTTTTTCCACACTAGTACTTTACTAGTCTACTTGTTTATTTTTAGGACTCTTTTGTGTTGTTCTAGTTTCATTTCTCAGTTCTAAATGTGTTAATTTAAAACACTTCTACTCACGTGTACTCCATGTGTACCTGTCCAACCATAATGTCCATAGTTTGTAGGAGGTGTTATTTTTGTAGGTCCAATCTTCTCATGACTCTTCTCCACCAGTGTTCATTTTCATCTCTTTCATCCGTCCTGATACTTGGTTCAGGCTTTGTTTCTTGAATTCAAAACCTCAAAAAGTTCCCTTTTTATTGATAAAGTACATGACTTTAAAAATAGTATATCAATATTTCACGGTTGTAACCTATCGTTGGGTAACTCTTCGATAAGGACAGGTATAGTTTTAAGAATTCCATTAACGTACTTAAAGGAGTTGTCAAGAGGGTAAAAAATGGTTGGAAAAGAAATGTCAGAATGTCAAAAATAAATTAAAGGGATTCTCACCCTCAAGCGATCCTCTACTGGTCTCATTCCAACGCTTACTGCGTCCCCACTGGCCTCGCGTGTAGGAGATGCCTTCTCAGTTAGTCATTGACCACAGCAGTGACCTGACTCAGCAAGTGATTGGCTAAGGCTACTTTCACACTAGCGTTCGATCGGATCCGTTCTGAACGGATCCGATCATAATAATGCAGACGGAGGCTCCGTTCAGAACGGATCCGTCTGCATTATTTTAGCATATAACAGCTAAGTGTGAAAATAGCCTCGTACGGATCCGTCCAGTCTTTCAATGTAAAGTCAATGGGGGACGGATCCGCCTGAAGATTGAGCCATATTGTGGCATCTTCAAACGGATCCGTCCCCATTGACTTACATTGTAAGTCTGGACGGATCCGCACGCCTCCGCACGGCCAGGCGGACACCCGAACGCTGCAAGCAGCGTTCAGCTGTCCGCCTGTCCGTGCGGAGGCGAGCGGAGCGGAGGCTGAACGCCGCCAGACTGATGCAGTCTGAGCGGATCCACTCCATTCAGACTGCATCAGGGCTGGACGGCTGCGTTCGGGTCCGCTCGTGAGCCCCTTCAAACGGAGCTCACGAGCGGACCGACGAACGCTAGTGTGAAAGTAGCCTAAGCAGGCATTTCCTGCATGTCGACAGGAAGCAGAAACCAGTGGGGACCCAGTAAGCGTCGGTTTTGGAGTAACAGGGGAAGGTGAATATAGCTTCTCATGTTTTTTATTCCATTTTGGGGCCTTTCCCAATAGTTTTTACTCCATGGACAACTGCTTTAAATTTGTGAAGGCGTGGAGAAGAAAATTATGTTGTTTCTGTATTATTCCTGTGCCTTATGAAAATTTTGAATGCTTCTGTGTCCCTCAAGATTGAACTTTGGAGCCATGATCTTTCTCCTGATTTTTTGGGTGGTATATATTACCATCACACAACTCTGTCGAAGGCCTATTTTTATTAACTATAGATTTCAACAGATATATTAAATACTTTTTATAGCATCAACTCTAAATGTGGTACGCCAATACTTTTTGACCATTTTAGAAGATACTTTCTGGTTTCGTACTCATACAAGGCGCTTAAAATTTAAAAAACAAATCCGAACCAAATCATGAGACATTCTGTCAATGAGATGTATCTGTTCTGCTTTTCGAACATTGTTTTTCCAGGAAGGGCAGTCATACACCACCATTAGCTGCAACATTTCTGTCATATACTGTTCCATTACAGCAAGTAGGCTGTGTTGCTTGGTAGATTTCAACTTGTTGTGTGGATGTACATATTTTTCAGTTTATGGGCAGGCTTCTGTATGGACATAATATTAAGATATTCTACTCTCTCTTATGGACAATGTCACAAGCTCTTCTAAAATCGACACTGTCTAACAGATTATTACACCACTTTTTGAGAGCTCAAGATTTCCTATGTACAATATTCTAGATTAACATTCATGGCTATGGTATACCCCAAATCCTAAGTTTTTACCTTGAATGTGACTTTATGGTCAATAGTTTATATGTACAGAAGGGCTAGTAATACATTTTGTTTCCTTACACTGATAGCTGAAATAATGTTGGAACACTGTTCTTATCAAAATTGGCCTATAGTACTAATTAATGAAGAGTAATTCCAAGGAGCCTGTCCATGAATTGCCTTCCATGCTAGAAGGGTTGGAGCGCATTGTCGGACAATGCGTTACAAGTCACTATGGCATTAAAGGTAGAGTACACATGTTTTTTTTTACTTACTGTTGTTACTAATGTACTGTTTGATCTCTTTACAGGTCCAATCCAGATGTAGCAGCAAGGAAAACATCCTTAGAGCCAGTAAGTAGTTGTTAAACATGACTTTTATGAATTTATGTACACAAAATATTTTGTACATAAGGTGGTTCTTAGTCAAAGAGTAGGACAGAAGTACCATTGATGCCGCCCCAGAAGGACTCCAAACACATTAGCAATTTTCAGCGGGACGGGCTTACAATCTAATGTTTATGGGGAGCTCTCAACTCAACAGATCTTTTTGTTCTACTGGGAGATAAGCCACTACCAGAGGTGTTTGGCAAGGGCTTTCTCCTCTCTCGGTCAAACAACGTCTGTATATGTATGGAGGAATCGGGAGAGAGATAGATGTATGGAACCATGTGGATATGTGCCAGCACTTAACCCCTTCTAGACCTCTGCCATACTTGTCCGGTCTTTAAAGATGACGCTCGCTCATGAGTGCAGTGGGCAGCAGAGGCCCGGGGATAATGTCTGTGATCGGTGACAGTGCAGAATACAGACATTTAATCTCTCAGATGCCATGGTCAAATGTGACTTCTGAGAGTGCAAAAATGAGAAGTCGTGCACCTACTGGACTGGGCCACCTTCCCCTGGCTGAGATCAGGGAAGGCGTTCCATACAAGTAATAGGCCTGAGCTTATACAAGGCTTCCAGGCCGGTTACTAGTATATTTCAAAGCGAATGGCAGCACTGTGTTGGAATATCCTGTATTCTGTAATAGATAAAAATCCATTACAGAATGCAAGGGACAATCTAATAATTGCTTGTCATAGTCACCTAGGGTGACTTAAAAAAAAAAGATTATATATATATTTCAAATTACACCTCTTTCCTTAGAATAAAGGTGGTCAGAACAGTGTCTTATCTCATCTCTCTTAGTAAAGGCAAGATGACACAACCCCAGTGGGACAGTAGGACAGTTTGATGTTCCTACAGTAGACCACTATATAGTGCCTGATGTAAAGATAATGCCCAAAATTCTGATTTCCTAAACAGACTCCGCGCAGACACTGAACCAGCAGGGGTGGTTGGTAGATTTCAGATTTGAAAGCAATAGAATTGGGAATGCAGATCTATAACAAGACACAGGACCAGTAATAGATAAGTAAAGTTGTTATGTAGAGGAATTCTATATGTTAATTGATGTTAGGCGAAGGATATACAATTTACTCATAATAAGTGATATTTCATCATAGTTTGCAAATTTTAAAGGGGTTGTTAACCCCTTTGGACCTTATATCCAGACCTACCAGTGTGGCTAGAATCCTACATACCTGATCCACCTGCTGTGTTCTGGCTCAAGTCACCCTGCCTCAACATCTGGTTTGACAGTGGTCACGTGGCCACTGCAGTTAATGACTGACTGCAGTGGTCATCTATGTGTCATGTTACCCAATGACGTGACGCACGGGTGACACGTCTCAACTGTGCCCAGTCCTGTGTCAAACCAGATGTGGACGTGGGGAGACCCGAGCTCAAGGGGAATTGATGGAGCAAGGTAAGTATAGTTACCAGCAGAGGTCTGGCCATGCTGGGTAGGTCTGCAGTAAAGGCCCCCCCAAGGTGAACAAGCCCTTTAAAGGGAATCGGTCACCACCTAGCTTGCTATGAAACCATCTTACATGCCAGATGTGTTCTTATCAATACATTCTAATGGTGTTGGTGAGGACATACTCAAGTCTGGCCCTGAAGTCTCTCAAAGTCTTGGAATTGCTCACGGTTTCCTTCACTGTTCAGCACAGGCACAGTACAGAATCCACAAGCTCCTGTCCTGTACTGCGCCTGCGCCAAATAATAAAGCAAACGAGCAATCGCGAGACTGCGGGAGACTTCTGGGCCACGAGTGAGTACGTCTTCACCGGTTGGCCCTGTCAGTCAAAGGGGTGGGGGCACTGTCAGGAACGTAAAGGAGTGGAGCCTCAGGTGCAGGAAGGTGCTGGGAGACCACCCTTGTTGCACCAAGGACTAATTAGCATAAATGGGGCCAGCAATGGAAACAGGACTAACACTGTAAGGCTTCTTGCACACGAACGTTTTTGCGGATTCCGTTTGCAGTTTGCAATCATTTCAATGGTTCAGCAAAAAAATATAAAAAATATGAATGTATTTCCGTATATCCGTTCCGCTGAAAGATAGAACTTGTCTTATTATTGCCCGCAATTAACGATACGTGGCTCCATTCAAGTCAATGGGTCCGCAAAAAATAAGGAATGCATATGGAACACATCTGTGTGTCATCCGTTTTTTGCGGATCCATGCCCACTTTGCCCCGGTGTATACTGTTAAAACACATTACTGTACATTACATTATTGATTAAACATTTTATGTTTCTGTTTGCAACCCGCAAACAATGGATCGCATACGGATATTTTTTGCGGAACTATGAAACAGAAACATAAAACTGAATAACGGATCCGTTAAAAACAGACATCTGAAAAAGCCATACGGTCGTGTGCAAGAGGCCTTAGAATGTATTGACAAACGCACATCTGGCATGCAAGATGGTGTCATAGCGAGCTATGTGGTGACAGATTCTCTCTAAGGTCTTCTTGCTTCTGCTGCTTTTTGTCCCATTGAAGAACGTGTTATGCCCCCTTTTTTTACCTTGTAGGATATTTTTTTTAGCATATACTGTATGTCTTTTCTTCTATACATAACACAGTGATTTCGTTCTCTGCAAAGTCATTCTCAATGTGCTTGGCTTTTAGGTCACAGCGCAGTTGATATCACTAAGGTAGCAAGAAGACACCGCATGTCTCCGTTTCCGCTAACATCCATGGATAAAGCCTTCATTACAGTCCTGGAGATGACTCCAGTTCTAGGGACTGAAATAATAAATTATAGAGGTACCGTGTCTGTTTCTATACCATTTTGACACAGTGGCTAATATTGTGGACTTAAAGGATTTGGCCAAACTTGAACATTGGTGGTATATCGCTAGGACATGCCATCAATGTCAGATAGGTGCGGGTCCCACCTCTGGGACCTGCTGCTATCTACAGAATAGAGCCCCTGAGGTGAAGGAGGGCACACTGCGCATGCGTGATGTGCCCTTCTTTTATCGCTATGGGAGTTCCAAAGTCCCGTAGTGGTGAATGGAGAGAGCACTGCGCAAGCAGGACACCTCTCGATTCCATCTATTTTCTGAACTGAGAAGGTGATAACTGTTAGATGTTAGAAGTGTCCAACTGCTTGGCCCCCAGCTGATCATGAAACCGGGGGTCCCATGTCCACCAATTGAATGGAGTGGCGATTGCATTGCAACTCCATTCAACCTCTGTGGGACTTCAGAAGATGGCCGAGCGCTGTACTCTGCTATTTTTGGCAGTTTTATAGCCTTCAAATGGTGCCGTAGAGCGCATTCTCGCCCATTTACATAGGGGACATCTATCAGTAAAACAGGGTTCCCCTAATTTAGAAGCCAGTTAAATCACTGCAAGCCCCAGCTTGATTTTTTGAGGTATCAATAGAAAACAGAAAATGTTAGGTGTTAACGGCGGATTTGTAAATGCCAGAGGTGCAACTATAGCCATAGCAGCTGCTATTGTGCCCAGAGGTTGGTGGGGCAATTGGGCTACAAGGTCATTGGATTTGAAGTTGGGATGAAATTTCTTTCTCCAAGATGAGAAGAATTGTCTTCTACCTCACGGGGGTTTTTTGCTTTCCTCTGGATCAACATTGCAGAATAACAGGCTGAACTGGATGGACAATATGTTTTTGCAGCCTTACAAACTATGTTAGTGACTGCCTGCAGCTTCCCCTTGATCGTCAAGACTTTCAGCAGCTGATCAACAAGGGCAGTAAGCATTACAGAATATTCTGTCTAGTTTGGACATTACGTTATCTAATTGCTGTGAAAGTACTCTAGTGCCACCTATTGAATGGTTACCCCAAAGCTGGCCATACACATTATAGATTATAATGAGAACGGCGGGTTCAGCCGACCTACTAATGTGTGTGGGGAGTTCCCAACTCTCCCCCGACATCATCTGGGATCGGTCGAAATATTCAAATCCTTTTGTTCTCCTGGGTTATAAACCAACTGTTTGGCCAACAGCTATCTCCCGTCTCCGACATACATGTTCTGCTCACCTGAACGTGTTTGTATATGCTATATGGAGAGCGGAGAAAACTGTCTAGCGTGGGTTTCCCCTCCCTTCATATAGCATACACAGGCATGGCGTGTTCAGCCGAGCCGAACGTGTATGTGGGAAGCCGGAAGGTAGACAGGAGATAGATGTTGGCCAAACGATTGTTGAAGGTGTATGGTCAGTAAGGGGACATTGGCATGTTAGATTTTGATGCTGTCACTCCACTACGTGCTCCTTGTTTTCTGCTGCCATTGTTCATGTTGAATGCTGCAGGCACACTCGTCGCTTAGCTCCATAGAATGGGGCTAAGCCTCAAGTGGACACCTACATGTGAACAGGCCCTAAAAGTCACTGTCTGGCCTTTTAAACAGGCCTTGGAGCTTATTTACATTTCCTTTTTCCCAGGGAGCATTGCCTGGTCTACAAGACTCCCTATGCCAGCTTGGCGCTCTCCACAAGGAGAAAATGAATTCCTCCATGCCTCCTCTGCCCCAATTACATTGTGTATGTTATGCCTGGAGTGTCCCTTTAATGTAAAAGAATTTGCCAAATATCACAAACCTCCGCTAATGTTACTTTTGTGCTTCCTATAGATGGAATGGGCCGTGTTCTTGCCCAAGAAGTATACGCAAAAGACAATTTACCACCGTTCCCAGCATCAGTCAAGGATGGGTATGCAGTAAGAGGTAAGAGGCACCTTAGCAAAGTCAACATTGTCATTTTGAGCTATGAATCTTATTACACATTAATGAAGACTTGTGTAAGGCAGAACATCAAACACCTTCCTGCTGTCTTTTTGATCTTTCACGTCTAGTCCTTTCTTTTGCTCCGTCTTTTCACAGCGGCGGATGGCCCTGGAGATCGTTTCATCATCGGCGAGTCTCAGGCTGGTGAACAGGTAAGATTTCTCTATGCATATTCATGCCTCCTGTTTCCTTTGTTATAAGTTGACCTGGTTTCACAGCAAGCCATGAAAGGTGGAATATGATGAGAAAAGGGTAAAGACACATCTCGCACTCAATTCTGCAAGTCATTGGGAGATGTGGCGGTGTCTAGACAGGAGCTTCAACCAGACTGCCCTCTCGGACGCTGCGTCTCCTGCCCTCTCTCACACGCTGCGTCTCCTGCCCTCTCTCACACGCTGCGTCTCCTGCCCTCTCTCACACGCTGCGTCTCCTGCCCTCTCTCACACGCTGCGTCTCCTGCCCTCTCTCACACGCTGCGTCTCCTGCCCTCTCTCACACGCTGCGTCACCTGCCCTCTCTCACACGCTGCGTCACCTGCCCTCTCTCACACGCTGCGTCACCTGCCCTCTCTCACACGCTGCGTCTCCTGCCCTCTCTCACACGCTGCGTCTCCTGCCCTCTCTCACACGCTGCGTCTCCTGCCCTCTCTCACACGCTGCGTCTCCTGCCCTCAGACCAGCACTGTGGCCTCATAGTATACTAAACAGTGGGGACCTAACCCCCCACAGCCCCACTGATCAGCTGTGGCGACCAATGTTAAATCTGGATCTCATGTTTTTCCACCCTTTTAGCCAACTCAGACAGTGATGCCAGGGCAAGTGATGAGGGTAACAACTGGTGCTCCAATTCCTTGTGGTGCGGATGCAGTGGTACAAGTGGAAGACACTGAGCTGATCAGAGAGTCAGATGATGTAAGTAACCACACTTCTGCACACCCCTATTGTTCTCTCCTTACCCGGACTACTCCTGCTGTGCCTATGATGCTCCATCTGATTGATTACTAGCAGTTCAGTCATGGCTGCCTGTTTACTATATCCACAATGTCCTTCTGCGGTGTGATATATATATTTACATTGTGTAGCGTGGATCCCCTACGAGGGTTGGTCCTCCTGTCTCCTTTAGCGGGCATTCAGATGACATATACATTTTAAGATCCACAAACCACGGATTCGCGAAACAAGGATACCGCCCGTGTGCATCCCAAGTTTTCCCCTACGTAACAAATGCCGATTCCTGTCTGCGGATCGAACTTGGACCAAAAATACAGTCACGTGAAATGGCCCTTAGCCAGAGAAGGAGCACCTGCAACAAGGTTCTCCCATTTTGGTGCACATACTGCAGGAAAAAGTAGTACTCACCTTTTGCTTGATCATAGGGATCCCAAAAGACAGACCTTTAAAATTAGCTGAATGCCGGGGACCCCTTCTGTAAACTGGGTTCACTTTCATTGAAATACAGTGGGGGAAATAATTATTTGACCCCTCACTGATTTTGTAAGTTTGTCCAATGACAAAGAAATGAAAAGTCTCAGAACAGTATCATTTCAATGGTAGGTTTATTGTAACAGTGGCAGATAGCACATCAAAAGGAAAATCGAAAAAATAACTTTAAATAAAAGATAGCAACTGATTTGCATTTCATTGAGTGAAATAAGTATTTGAACCCCTACCAACCATTAAGAGTTCTGGCTCCCACAGAGTGGTTAGACACTTCTACTCAATTAGTCACCCTCATTAAGGACACCTGTCTTAACTAGTCACCTGTATAAAAGACACCTGTCCACAGAATCAATCAATCAAGCAGACTCCAAACTCTCCAACATGGGAAAGACCAAAGAGCTGTCCAAGGATGTCAGAGACAAAATTGTAGACCTGCACAAGGCTGGAATGGGCTACAAAACCATTAGCAAGAAGCTGGGAGAGAAGGTGACAACTGTTGGTGCGATTGTTCGAAAATGGAAGGAGCACAAAATGACCATCAATCGACCTCGCTCTGGGGCTCCACGCAAGATCTCACCTCGTGGGGTGTCAATGGTTCTGAGAAAGGTGAAAAAGCATCCTAGAACTACACGGGAGGAGTTAGTTAATGACCTCAAATTAGCAGGGACCACAGTCACCAAGAAAACCATTGGAAACACATTACACCGCAATGGATTAAAATCCTGCAGGGCTCGCAAGGTCCCCCTGCTCAGGAAGGCACATGTGCAGGCCCGTCTGAAGTTTGCCAATGAACACCTGAATGATTCAGAGAGTGACTGGGAGAAGGTGCTGTGGTCTGATGAGACCAAAATAGAGCTCTTTGGCATTAACTCAACTCGCTGTGTTTGGAGGAAGAAAAATGCTGCCTATGACCCCCAAAACACCGTCCCCACCGTCAAGCATGGGGGTGGAAACATTTTGCTTTGGGGGTGTTTTTCTGCTAAGGGCACAGGACAACTTATTCGCATAAACGGGAAAATGGACGGAGCCATGTATCGTGAAATCCTGAGCGACAACCTCCTTCCCTCTGCCAGGAAACTGAAAATGGGTCGTGGATGGGTGTTCCAGCACGACAATGACCCAAAACATACAGCAAAGGCAACAAAGGAGTGGCTCAAGAAGAAGCACATTAAGGTCATGGAGTGGCCTAGTCAGTCTCCGGACCTTAATCCAATCGAAAACCTATGGAGGGAGCTCAAGCTCAGAGTTGCACAGAGACAGCCTCGAAACCTTAGGGATTTAGAGATGATCTGCAAAGAGGAGTGGACCAACATTCCTCCTAAAATGTGCGCAAACTTGGTCATCAATTACAAGAAACGTTTGACCTCTGTGCTTGCAAACAAGGGTTTTTCCACCAAGTATTAAGTCTTTTTTTGTTAGAGGGTTCAAATACTTATTTCACTCAATGAAATGCAAATCAGTTGCTATCTTTTATTTAAAGTTATTTTTTCGATTTTCCTTTTGATGTGCTATCTGCCACTGTTACAATAAACCTACCATTGAAATGATACTGTTCTGAGACTTTTCATTTCTTTGTCATTGGACAAACTTACAAAATCAGTGAGGGGTCAAATAATTATTTCCCCCACTGTATGCCATTGCAGTAACTCCTTAGCCATTCACTTAAAAAAAAAAAGAACACATTCTTTACATTTTATTGGGGACAGGCTGTAGTCGGATCCTAAGGAGCATCTGAAGACATTCGTTTTTTGTTTTTTTTCTCATTTTCCACATATCTTTTTATACTTCCATTTATTTCTACAGGGGACAGAAGAACTGGAAGTCCGTATATTAGTCCAAGCCCGCCCAGGCCAAGATATCAGGTGAGAGACCTGGCCATTTAGTACTTATTTCTGCACATAACGTCTTAATGTCTGGAGTAGTAAATGCTACATATTTTATATACTAAATATTCCTCATGAAATAACTTTTCGGATACATATTTTCTTAGAGCATTGCATTGTGCCGTTCCTCTGTTATTCCTTTGGACAACTGGGCATTACCATTCCTGTTTGTATATGATATGCGCATGTCTTTCCCTAGACCTATTGGGCATGACATCAAAAGAGGGGAGTGTGTACTGGCCAAGGGAACACACATGGGACCCTCCGAAATTGGCCTGCTGGCAACAGTTGGAGTCACAGAAGTTGAAGTCCACAAGTTTCCAGTAGTTGCAGTTATGTCAACAGGAAATGAGGTTTGTATGATGACCCACACACATATGACACATGTCCTCACAACATTCCTACAGATGAGCCCTCACTGCCCCATGGTTGTCGCTTTGCTTAAAGGGGTTGTGCAGTGCTATCATATTGATAACCTATCCTCAGATCGGTGGGATCAGACACCTGGCCCCCTAGCAGATCAGCTGTGTGAAGGGGTCATGACGCACATGTGAACGCTGTGTCCTCTTCACTGTTTAACGGCACACCATCTAGCTCGTAACAGCGGTGCAATGTAACTACATCTACTAGTCACCTTCACCAGTTGTAATTACACTGCACCTCCACTACAAGCTAGATGGTGTGCAGTTAATTAGTGAAGAGGATGCAGCGCTCGCACAAACACCCCTATCTCTTTAAACAACCAATTGCCAGGAGGGTAGGTTATCAATATCATCGCATTGCACAACCTCTTTAATCCTTTACGTGCACCACGATGTACAGTTATGTGATGCTGCGCTGTAAGGAATATGATATGGACCTCGCTCCTGTGTCCCGAACAGCTTCCTCATTCTCGGCGTTAGGAAGGCTCAAGGCTAACATCAATACATTCCTATGGAGCATAGCGAATCTGCCATAGACTGCAATGTTAAATCATTACAGTCTATGAGAGAAGCGATCAGAGGATTGCATGTTCAAGTCCCCTAGGGGACTTAAAAAAATGGCAAAAATTATTTTTTTTTTTATTTATTTATAAATATTAATATAAAAATTCTAATCACCCCCTTTCCCTAGTTTATGTATAAAAATAAATAAACATAATCGGTATCGTCTGAGTCCCAAAATGACCAAATTATTTACCCCTTAACGCCCAGCACCGTACATGTATGGCGCAACCAGACATGACTTAACACCCAGCGCCGATCTGCAGCAGGGGTCCGGCAGTCACTGATAGCCGGACCCCTGCTGTATGCACCGGCTTCGGTGAAATGCACGGCCGGGGTCTTCAGACGTGTGCAGGGTGTCCATCAGGTCCCCGCGCTGCTGTGATGGGGACCTGATGGCAGGGAAGGCAGCCCTATACAGAAGTATTGTAATGCATTGTAAATGGGATCAGACCCCCAAAAGTTTAAGTCCCTAAGTGGGACAAAAAATAAAGTGAAAAAAAAAACAATTAAAGTTTCAAGTAAAAAAAAAAAAGAAAAAAAAAGCATCCTTTTCACAAAATAAAGTAAAAAAAATAGGGTAAAAATGAAAAGTAAAAGTAATAGGTATCGACAGGTCTTGGGAGATATGAAAGACGTTGAGGCAGCATTG
The DNA here is from genome assembly GCF_014858855.1 of Bufo gargarizans. Lineage (NCBI taxonomy): Eukaryota > Metazoa > Chordata > Amphibia > Anura > Bufonidae > Bufo > Bufo gargarizans. The sequence continues at coordinate 75,563,719 of NC_058090.1, read as the reverse complement.
TGGGAATATTTTTTTTTTATTACAAAAAAAAATCTGATTTAAAAAAAAAAGAAGGCATATGCCCCCCAAAATAGTACCAATCTAACCGTCACCTCATCCACAAAAAATTTGCCCCTACCCAAGACAATCACCCCCAAAAAAAATAATATATGGCTTACAGAATAGAGAGACACTAAAACATGATTGTTTTTGTTTCAAAAATGCTTTTGTTGTGTTAAATGTAAAAGAAATGAAAAAAAGTGTACATATATTAGGTATCGCTGCGTCCGTAACAACCTGCTCTATTAAATTACCTCATGACCTAACCCCTCGGGTGAACACTGTAAATAAAATAAAAACTGTGTAAAAAACTTTTTTTTTGTCGCCTTACATCACAAAAAGTGTAATACCAAGTGATCAAAAAGTCATATGCACCCCAAAATAGTACCAATCACGCCGTCATGTCATCCCGCAAAAATGATACCCTACCTAAGACAAATCGCCCAAAAATTGAAAAAACTATGGCTCTCAGACTATGGAAACACTAAAACATGATTTTTTGGGGTTTCAAAAATTATATCTTTGTGTAAAATAAAAATATACATATTAGGTATTACCACGTCCGTAAATATCCCATGACCTAACCCCTCAGATGAACAGCGTAAAAAAAAAAAAAAAGTAAAAAAAGACATTTTTTGTCACCTTACATCACAAAAAGTGCAATACCAAGCAATCAAAAAGTCATACGTACCCCAAAAATAGTACCGATCAAACAGTCATCTCCTCCCGCAAAAATGAGATCCCAAGACAATCCCAAAATCCAAAAAATTTAAAAACTAGGGCTCTCAGAATATGGAGACATTGAAACCAGATTTTTTTTTATTCAAAAATGCTGTTATTGGGTAAAACAAATAAATAAAACAAGTAGACATATTAGGTATTGCCTCTGCTGTATAAAATATCACATGAACTAACCCCTCAGATGAACACTAAAAAAAACGGTGTAAAAAAAAGGATTTTTTTTTGTCACCTTACATCACAAAAAGTGTAATAGCAAGCGATCAAAAAGTCATACTCATCCTAAGGCCTCTTTCACACTACCGGTTTTTTTTTCCGTTTTGCGGTCCGTTTTTTTTGCGTTCCGTATACGGTCCGTATACGGAACCATTCATTTCAATGGTTCCGCAAAAAAACGGAATGTGTTCCGTATGCATTCCGTTTCCGTTTTTCCGTTCCGTTGAAAAGATAGAACATGTCCTATATTTGGCCGCAAATCACAGTCCGTGGCTCCATTCAAGTCAATGGGTCCGCAAAAAAAACGGAACACATACGGAAATGCATCCGTATGTCTTCCGTATCTGTTCCGTTTTTTGCGGAACCATCTATTGAAAATGTTATGCCCAGCCCAATTTTTTCTATGTAATTACTGTATACTGTATATGCCATACGGAAAAACGGAACGGAAACGGAACCACAACGAAAGCAAAAAACGGAACAACTGATCCGTGAAAAACGGAACGCAAAACACTGAATTCAACATACTGTAGTGTGAAAGAGGCCTAAAATAGTACCAATCAAACCGTCGTCATCTCATACCGAAAACAATGAGCCCCTGCATAAGACAATCGCCCCAAAAAATAATAATATGGCTTTCAGAATATAAAGACACTAAAAAATATTTTTTTTCAAAAATGCTTTATTATGTAAAACTGAAACAACCAACCAAAAAATATTTGCTATTGTTGCGTCCATAACAACCTGGCCTATAAAAATACCACATGATCTAACCTGTCAGATGAACATTGTAAATAACAAAAAATAAAAACAGTGCCAAAACAGCTATTTTTTTTATTTTTTTTTATATAGAGCAACCAAAAATTATATGTACCCTAAAATAGTACTAACAAAACTAGTTTCTAAAATGGGGTCTTTTTTTTTTTTTTTTTTTTTTTTTTTTTTTTTAGAGTTTTTACTCTAGGGGTGCATCAGGGGGTCTTTAAATGTGACATGGCAGCTTAAAATTATCCCAGTGAAATCTGCCTTCCAAAAACCATATGGCATTCCTTTCCTTCTGTGCCCTGCCATGTGCCCGTACAGCAGTTTACGACCACATATGGGGTGTTTCTGTAAACTACAGAATCAGGGCAATAAAGAGAGTTTTGTTTCACTTTTAACACTTGCTGTGTAACTGGAAAAAATGGATTAAAATGGAAAATGTGCCAAAAAAGTGAAATTTCATCTCCATTTTCCATTAATTCTTGTGGGTTAACAAAGTTTGTAAAATCATATTTTTCTAAGTTTATTTTTTTAAAGTAGTAAAACAAAATAAAAATGACACGTGGCATGTCCCCCCCAAGCAGGATTGGACAGGGGTTCCTTTGGCACACCAGACAAAACTATTTTCAAGGCCCAACCCCCATATTATCTAGTAGGTTTTAACGCATATAAATAGACCCTAGTGGCCAATGATTGGCTCCAAGTGTTCTTTCTCCTGAACCTTGGCCCACCAGAAGATCCTCTGGTACTCTGGTGGGCCAGTCCAACACTGTCTGCCTATATGTAGGCATATGCCAGGATTTCCACAACTTCATGTTTCTCCTGCAGCTCTTAAATCCTGAAGACGATCTTATGCCAGGGAAAATTCGTGACAGCAATCGCTCTACTCTTCTAGCAACAATTCAGGAACACGGCTACCCTACCATCAATTTGGGTATAGTGGGAGACAAGTAAGTACATTCTTTGTTGCTACATTAAAAGCTGAGTAAGGGCTCTTTCACACTTGCGTTCTTCTGTTCCGGCATAGAGTTCCGTCGTCGGGGCTCTATGCCGGAAGAATCCTGATCAGTTTTATCCCAATGCATTCTGAATGGAGAGAAATCCGTTCACGATGCATCAGGATGTCTTCAGTTCCGGACTGGAACGTTTTTTGGCCGGAGAAAATACCGCAGCATGCTGCGCTTTTTGCTCCAACCAAAAATCCTGAACACTTGCCGCAAGTCCGGATCCGGAATTAATGCCCATTGAAAGGCATTGATCCGGATCCGGCCTTAAGCTAAACGTCGTTTCGGCGCATTGTCGGATCCGACGTTTAGCTTTTTCTGAATTGTTACCATGGCTGCCAGGACGCTAAAGTCCTGGCAGCCATGGTAAAGTGTAGCGGGGAGCGGGGGAGCAGTATACTTACCGTCCGTGCGGCTCCCGGGGCGCTTCAGAGTGACGTCAGGGCGCCCCACGCGCATGGATGACGTGATCGCATGGACACGTCATCCATGCGCATGGGGCGCTCTGACGTCACTCTGGAGCGCCCCGGGAGCCGCATGGACTGTAAGTATACCGCTCCCCCGCTCCCCACTACTACTATGGCAACCAGGACTTTAATAGCGTCCTGGCTGCCATAGTAACACTGAACGCATTTTCAATGACGGATCCGTCTTCAAATACTTTCAGTTCACTTGCGTTTTTCCGGATCTGGCGTGTAATTCCGGCAAATGGAGTACACGACGTATCCGGACAACGCAAGTGTGAAAGAGCCCTAATATGGTTTGCTATGAATAGGATTGACAATTAGCTGAATTTTGCCCTTTGCTCTCAGTTGCTGTAGGCAATGGAAAGTCTTGGTGGCAGTTAAAACTAAATATACAAGTAAGACTATGTAGGGTGGAAAGGGTACATGCCCCAGGGTGTCCTCCACCCCCAATCACCATGATCCTATCAAGCCAGGAAGAGAAGGAGACGTGCTAAAAGTGCAATCTGCTAATTTTGAAAAGAGCAAGTAAAGAGGAAAAGTGTCCGCTGGTTGGATCCCTTTCGGCTCTCCACCCCTAATTTTTTTAGACCTGATCTGACTTACACCCACATACATTTCCTTATAGTGAGAGACCTGACTTAGGCTTACATTCAGATTTTAGATATTTTATCCTTGTAGCTTGATGATACACAGCTTTCAGTGGCACAACGTTACATTGGTTTGACATTGTGGTTACACCTACTTTCTTGATGATTGTGTAGGATCCATTAGTCATTTGGAATAGGGAAAAATTACATGTCATGTTTTTACCCCACAGCCCAGATGACTTATTAAATGCCTTAAATGAAGGTATCAGCCGTGCTGATGTTATTATCACTTCAGGGGGTGTATCCATGGGAGAGAAGGTAAGAATGTGCATCACTTACGTACGGTTGTATTGGTGGCCAATAATTGTTATTGAACGGGTGGACTTAATGTAAAACGCTCTACTACATTTTCCTCAGTCCCTGCCATATAACTATACTTATAATTGTCTGTGTAACATAGTAAATTGTATTATAGGGAGTCTGCTAGCAGTTTTGACCATGCAAAACTGCTAACAGCGCTTGGGCTGATTTAGAGCAGTACATCACTTTTGTGGAGCGTTTCTCCTCAGGGGAAGTGTTAATATGAACTTTTATTCTGCCAGATTCCACTCCTGGAAGTGCCCAGGGGACAGAGCTTCATTGTGAAGCGCCCGCTGCGTTAAACTGCTTAATAGCCCTTCCTCTCTGCTCTGAATGACAGCTGTAGCATTCAAACAAGAGACCACTACAGCTTTTACTCAGATCGGGGGAGCTGTGACGCACTTGAAGCACAAAGTACTTTGCAGTGAAGCTCCACCTCCTGGACACTTGTAGGACCAGAAACTAGCAGAATAAAAGTTCATAATCACACTACTCGTGGTGAGAAAAGCTCCACAAAATGTATGTTTGTACAGCTCTCCTCAGGCCTTACCTAGTGCTGTCAGCAGTTTAGCATGGTCAAAACTGCTGACCAGATTTTAGTCTGGGGCTGCACGGCAATCTTGGGTTTGACACACGTCATGCGACCAGGGATCAGTGTGTAGCAGTGCAGCCATTGAACTGAATGGGTCGCAATGCGACCACGTCCACCAAACTTCTGGATTTTTTTTTGCGATTTTTGGGTCGTGGCAACTCGCGATTCTCACTGCGACCTGATTCAGTTTAGTTGCTTGCACTGCTACACAGCCACCATTGGTGGTGCAAGGCCAAGAACGCCATGTAGCCCCAGCCTCAAGGCATGATCGGCGGAGGTACTACAGGTTGAGATGTGGTTTGTGATATTTCCCTTTTGTCCAACAGGATTACCTTAAGCAGGTGCTGGATATTGATCTCCACGCACAAATCCACTTTGGTCGAGTATTTATGAAACCAGGGTAAGAACTTCATACAAAGCATTGTATTATTCATGGTTATACGTTCCTACTGTTGGAGGTCATGTCATGTTTTCAGTCTCCCAATTTCATGATGAAAATTCTATAATCTCAGCGTCTGAGCACCAGAATGTTCCATCTTTCAGTCATTTTAGCTCTTGCTGAGCTGGTCACCCAGTCACGTAGCATCCTTCTTCATTAACCAGCCATCTCTTAGTAATGTGAACTTGATTGTCCTGAGAAGTGACCAAGCTTTGTCTTCTAGCCTGCCTACCACCTTCGCCACCTTGGACATTGATGGAGTTAGAAAAATCATATTTGCACTCCCAGGTAAGTGGCGTTATTGGGAATCTGCAGTGGTTTTGCAGCAGAGAGGTATTTTGGCACACCCATGCTGTGATCTTCTTGATTAGAGAAATCAATTACGTCAGTACCGGTGCCTCCATCTTCTCTTTTCTGCATTAATGAAGGACTGACAGGAGCTAGATTTTTAGGCTGTGAAGGTGTTTATGAAGTGTTCTTTCAAGACTGAATGTCTGATGTGCCCAGGGGAGGAATCGTCCCTCACCTATGATGTGAAACACATTTTACATCTGTTCTGGATGAGAACTCTGTAGTAAAATGAGGCGCAAAGTTTATCACAATGAGAAAAATGACTGGTACTCCCATCAGATATTATGAAACCAGATGAATAGAGTTTGATGACAGATGTAAATCGGCATCCCTCTGATCCCATTGATGCACTTATAATCATGTCACAAGATGACCATAGAATCAGCAAGAACAACCAAACAGTCAAAATGTGGGACACATTGAATGGGTTATGGATATGGATCCCGATTACAGAATATACATGCAGCAGTATGGAGATCAGAGCCTGCATAAAGGTACCCCCTCTGCGTCACCAGCAACCTTCTGCCCTCTGTATGCTCCATCTCACCGGCTCCCTCTGAGCGGCATTACTAATTAGAGATGGCAGAGGCTCAGAAACTACAGCTGACAGTCTTCTGCAATGGGTGAGATCGGTGCTGGCTTCAATCTTGGCCATTTAACCCCTGAGATGCCGCGGTCTGTAGCCACCACTGCATCCACGGTTCTAACAGAGGGACAGAACTCCCTCTCTCCTCCATCAGGCTGCCATGTACCTAGGCCTGCCAGGCCTTGCCAGAGGCAGAGTATGATCAGGCCTAGTGTAAGTGTAAAACTGACAACACAATGCACTGCAATAGATGAATAGATTATTATTGCAGTGCATTGTTCAGCCATCAGGCCCACTGGATCTTAAAGAAACAAGTGGGATTTGGTTAAAAAAAAAAAATATATAAAATATATTTTATATATATATATATAAAGATTCTAATAAAAATAAAAAATAAATGCTTTTTCCTATCCCCTCATTTATAATTGATTAAAAAATGAAAAATCTAAAATAAACTACACACAATTTGTATCGCCGCATCCGTAACAACCTAATCTTTAAAAGGATCACGTTACTTATTCCATATGTTGAATGCCGAAAACATATTTTTAAAACCAAGGATGGCATTGCTGTTTTTGTCAAAAGAATGGACTAAAAAGCAATAAAAAAGTCAGATGTATCCCAAAATGATACCAATAAGAACTACTGCCCATCTCTGAAAAAACAAGCACTCACACAGATACGTTGGCAAAAAAATTTAAATATTATGGATGTTCGTATATGGCGATGTAAAAGCTAACTGATTAAGAATAAAAATAAATAAATGGTTTTATGATGCAAAAAGTAGTAAAACATGAAATGTGTATCGCCATAATCATATAGACACCCCCCCCCAGAATAAAGTTGTCATCATATATACCACAAGGAGAACCCCAAAAAAAATATTTGGAGTTCATAAAATATTTGGAGTTCATGCGAAGACATGAAGTACAGAGAGGATGGACGGACAGGATAAACTGTGGTAATGGAGGCTGCGTACAAGTGCTGCTGCTTATTACCCCCACCACCATCCTCTGTACTTCATGTCTCCCCATGATCTCCATTCCTACAAAGATTCAGCTGATGACCATATTAAACTGTATTCGGGATCATAATCCCTGACCAGCAGAGAGGAGGATGAGGCAGCTTTACCTCAGTGTTGTGAAGTAAGGCTACTTTCACATTAGCGGCAGCCTTCTCTGACAGGCTGTTCCGGCGGGTGAACAGCCTGCTGGATCCGTGCTGCCGTTCTACATGTCGTAGTTCTATTCCGGCCGCCTCTTGGCATGTTTGCCGTGCTGCCGCCGGACCTCCTGCCCGCCACTATTATAGTGAATGGGGCCGGAGCGGACTCCCGGCGGCACACGTGCACTAGCGGCAGCACGGATCCGGCAGGCTGCCGCTAATGTGAAAGTAACCTTGCTTGTCCTCCTGTGTAATTAGGACAGGTTTTGTGTGTACTAATAGGACGGCGGACATTTTATTTCTCCTAATGATTGCTCCCCAGACAAAACGAGCCATTATAACTAATGAAAGGTATTGGGGAATATATTCATAATAAAGTAATATTTAAGTATCTTCAGTAATTTCCTTTTATTAATTTCTGGAGAACCCCTTTAACTACGTGGTTGGCCATTGAGGACCGATAACCAAATGGTCACCCAATCAATATCAGTGTACCAGTCATCACTGCTAGAGGTACCAAATCATATGATAAATTTGGCCATCTAAATTTAAGACAGTAATAAGAAGTCGCCCCCATTGCTTATACTGTTAGCCAGGGTTGAAAAAGTATGACTGTTCTGTCGCCCAATCAGAGCTCAGTTTTCATTTTCCCAGAGCAGTTTAAGAAATGAAAGCTGAGCTGTAATTGGTTGCTGTGAGCAACAGTTTTGAGAAATGAGTCCCAGTAATTTTTTAATATTTTTGGGGGTAATTAACGTGGCTCCACAATACGTTACATCTGCGCACTGGTTTTGCATGCCTCATTATGGTCCATGAAGGGATCAGCCCGAGGAAGGCCTTGTTGATCAGAACGTGTCATTCCTTTCTATGGTTAAAGGAAAAATCTATTTCTACATCTCGCCAAAATCAAAGATGGATTATGGATTTAGTGCCATAAAGCGTTACACGTGATTTATCCTTTTTACTACCTGCCAGGTCCTGATTAATGCTGTCTACTTTCCATTCATTCCAGGCAACCCTGTGTCAGCAGTAGTTACCTGTAATCTTTTTGTCGTACCAGCACTAAGAAAGATGCAGGGAATCCTGGATCCAAGGCCTACAATCATCAAAGCCAGGGTATATACACTGACCGCCACATTGTGTTACACAGAAAGGCGAAAATCCATCGCCGTTTATCGAAAACCGCCGCTGTTCATCAGATTTTTATTTTATAAATTCAGAACAGATCATTCATCAGTATCTGATTGGTGGGGGTCCGACACCACTGCCAACAAGCTGTCCATTGAGCACTGCTGCCTCCTCAACGCATACCAAGCACAGCGCCCTACTCCATATAGTGGCTGTGCTTCGTATTGCAGCCCAGGAGCATTCACTTGAATGGGACTGAGCTGCACTTAGGCCATGTGACCAATGAACGTGACGTCACTTGCCTAGGATCGCTCACTGGAGTGCTACAGCCTCTTTAAATAGCTGATCGGAAAGGATTCGGACCCCCTACCATTTCAGATATAGATGACCTATCCTGAGGATGGACCCCAAGTATCTAACTCCTGAAAACCCCCTTTAAATAACGATGGATTTCAATATGTGAGCCCATAAAATGACTGCTCTATTTGTAACTAGGTGTTTGAAATCGTAGCCTATGCCTTAACGAGGTTTTCCGAGACTTAAATGGTCACTAGATAGGTCACCGAGGCTCGCAATTGTGCCTGGCCTTCTCACAGCTTTCCCTAGGCCATATGATGTCATATTCATCAATCACATAGCCTAGGCACAGCTCAGCTCTATAGAAGTGAATGGGGTAGAGCTGCGATACCAAGCACAGCTGCTATACAATATACGGTGTTGTGCTTGGTGAGCGTGGAGAAGGCCGCGACACTCACAGGAGCACCGGTGCCTTCTCAAACAGCTGATCGGCAGGGGTCCCAGGTTTCAGGCCTCCACCGATCAGATACTGATCCAGAGGATAGGTCATCAGTATTTAAAGAGGTATTCCCATCTTGGACATTGGGGACATATCACTGGGATATAACCCCAATGTCTGATAGGTGCGTGTCCCACCTATGGGACCCGCACCTATATTTAGAACGGAGCCCACAAAGTGTCGGAGGGCGCACCACGTATTTCTGCGGCCACCCTTCATTCATTGCTATGGGAGTGACAAGATTAGCCAAGAAGCGCGCTGGATTCTTTTCAGAAGTCCCATTGAAATGAATGTGAAGCGCACTGCGCTAGCGCGACCACCGCTCCATTCTTCTATGGGGCATACAGAAACAGCTGAGCCAGCGATATTCCCTGAATGTCCAAGATTGGAATTCCCCTTTAATTCTTGGACTGCTTTTGTTTTACGTTATGATGACTTAAAAACACCCCGTCTGAACATGTGTCTTTATTTACTCTACACTGTATGTGCTTAGTAGTTGAAATCCCAGGCCTTCTTTCTAGACGTGTGTCCGGACAGAGCTTACTCTGTCCATTTGCATTCGGGAAATGTGATCTTCACATCAGGCACTGTAGAGCAGTGATCACGCGCCACCGAATTATAGGAGCTCAGCTAAGAAGTTAGGAGTTTGTCTAACAACAAGTTTATAGCCAGTAGTGAACAGCAGAATTATGAGTGCAGCTCTGGATTACAGATCATACTATAACTCAGAATCAGTACAAGTAGTACATTGTAGTTACAAATTGCATGGAGGAGTTACAGTGTGTCCCTTCAGCTCCATCACAGGGGAAATGAAACAATGCACCAACGTTCCCTATATTTAGAGTGCAGCCATTCTGCACTCTTATTGATGGTGTCCTAAAGGTGAACAGAGCCTTAAAATATTACAGGAAACAAATACTTGAATATGGTTGAATTGCAGACAACACTTTCTTTTCCATGTTGCAGTTATCTTGTGATGTAAAGTTGGATCCTCGCCCAGAGTACCATCGCTGCATACTTACGTGGCATCACCAGGAGCCACTGCCTTGGGCACAAAGTACAGGTCAGTATTAATCACATATAACTTGGACACTTCTGTGAGTTGAACTATCGGCCTGACATAGAAGATGTCAATTGTTGATAACACTAGGCCAGGTTCACACCATACCTTTTAAAAACTGGAGCTATCATGAACTTAGCCTTGGAGGACCAGTCTTAGGAAATATTTCTAAGGTAAACTACTAATGGTCATGGAAATCAGTCACAACCATAAAATGGATAGGGCTTCCTCCAGACCTGGAAGACCATGACAGGTGGCAATTCACCTTAAATAGGTGTTGGCCAAATGCTTGTTTGGCTCACAGCCATTACGCACAACCACCCCATGCACATGCATGCTAGGTGCATGTGTTCTCAAAATGGAGTTGGAGTGGAATAAGTCATTGCCATCCTCTTCTGGTGGTGGGCTACCTTCTTTATTACCAAAAGTATTTGCCCGTTATAATCCGCCATGGCCAGCCCTTCTTTCCTCAATACCAGGAAGAGTTGGGATCCTCCAAAATCTGCAGGTTTGTCAATCTTCATTTTATGTTTATGGTTACCGTTGTCCACCATGAGTCATAAATAAAAGGTTTACTCATAAACCATCAGGAAATTTGAGCTTTTACTGATCCAGACACTGTGGACCATAAGAAAATAAAATAGCAGTTATCCATTGTCCTCTTGCTCTATGATGTCTTTACCTTCTGCCCGCAGGTAATCAGATGAGCAGTCGCCTGATGAGTATGCGCAGTGCCAATGGACTGTTGATGCTACCTCCAAAGACAGAGCAGTATGTGGAACTTCACAAGGGAGAAGTGGTGGACGTCATGGTCATTGGAAGGCTATGATGACAAACGCAAGAGAGAAGCAATTGATGCATGTCCACATATCATTGACTGTATCCTGTAATATGCAACGGCACAGCTAGTTTTTATGATTTGGATAAAGTTGATCAGTGTAGTCAACATCTTGAACTAAAATTTCAAAAAATGACTGACTTTGAGGAGGAAAAAAAAAACTGAAAAAAATAACCTTTTTTTTCCAAAAAAAATTATAAAAAAAAAAAGTTCTTATAAATCCTTATTCTGATTATATCAAGGCAACTTTTCCTTCATTGCAATTGCTTTGTGTGTTAAAATGCTAGGTCTAATAGCAGTAGCTTTTAGTAGACAGCAGTAGATGCCTGCAAACGTTGTGTTTCTCTCATCCTTAAAGTACAAAATACTTAAGCTCTTAATCAAGGCTGTCTGCTTACTTTATACTAGCTTAGATGACACTGCTGTTTCCCTTATCAGTATGCTTCATAACCGCTTCACAAGAGAGCGCTGCTTGTTCTTTATCTTGTATAACGTGTTGATGTGCACAGTGCCAAAAGCAAAAAGTGGTTGCGCCTGGATCAAGACTCCCGTCTTCTTAACAAGGAGGAGAGACGTCCTGGCAATCACTCCGCTCAGTACTATTGGGCAGTAACTGAATACCTTTTCTTTGAAAAAAAAATTGCTTCCTTAAGTGCTGACAGCCTTTTTAACCAATACATTTAAAAAAAATGTACAGAAAAAAATAAATCAAAAACTGATCTTGTACAGATTACAGTGTACCAGCATTCATGTGGAAAAAAAAGAAGCAAAGAATCTATTGAAGAACTCTGTACCATAACATTTTCTGTAATGATATTGAAACAAGATGAATTAAATCCTTGACCATTATTTAAAAAAAAGAATAAAATCTGTTTTTTGTCTTATGTTTTGTGATTAAAAAAAAAATAATGAAATTGTGAATAAAATTTTAAAAAGTGCTGAAAAATGTACAGCGAGGCGGTGAAGGAACGGCCACACTTTCAGGTTTTTTTTTGTGCAGTGTTTGAAGCCAAAACTAGAGAAGTCATATCTGTCCTTTATACTATACTTTACCTTTATGATCCTCTCCTGATTTTGGCTGTACCTTCATAAAAGTTTAAATTCTTTTGTTTTATTACTTTACATTTTTTTAAATTGCTTTTAGGTGAATAGTTTGTGGTGATCTGATCATGGTTCCTCTTGAGGATGGAAGTACAGTAAAGTCGATTCCGTTTGTAAATGTGCAACTTGGTTGATTTTAAGGTTCTGTAGAAAAAAAATTCCTGGGTGAACGGACCCTAAAACATGTCCGAAAGACCTAGATAAGGGGGCAATAACATGGTAGATGAATTATAATAATGATACATTTAAAGTACCTGGGCCACAGTAATCATATTGCATTACATGGAGAAAAAAAATGTGGATATTAGAAGAAGAAAAGGACTTGAGTAGTCTGGTTATAAGTAAGCTAAACACCAGTACTACTCAATGTCAGGCAGCAGCTGCAAAAGCAAATAACATATTAAGGAGTATAAAAAGAGACATAAAAAACCAATACCAGTATTATATTATCCCTCGTAAGACCACATTTTGACAGTAGGATTCCGTTTCGGGCTCCACGTTAGAGACAGGGGGTTTAGAGACTTACGAGCAGATTATTAAATGGGAGGCTTGAAAAATCAAGTTAGAGGTGATCTCATTTACATGTATATGTGTGGTAAATACAAAAAACTGTCACATGATTAATTAATTTCGAGGACTTTCCAAAGGACCATGGGCCGTTCGTTACGTGTGGAAGAAAGGAAATTAAGACATCAGTACGGGAAGGATTTTTTACAGTAAGAGTGGTCAAACTGTGGAATGTCCTACCTAAAGAGGTAGTAGTGGCAGATAGGTTAGCATTTAAAAAAGAGCGAGATGCTTGTTTAATAGCAGACAACGTTGAGGGTTATAATTAATCTAACAATATATAATATTGAGCTTGGAAAGGTTGAAGTTTATTGACATGTGTCTTTTTTCCCGCTTGGCTACTGTATGTAAGGCTATGTTCACACTAGCATTATGAAATCCCGCAGAGAACAGCCTTCTGGAGTTTAGCTTTTCCGTAATTGCCAGACATGGCCGGGAACCACCAGATCCTCATTCCGACATAAATGCCAACTTTCGGCCAGGGTTTTTTGTCCTACCAACAACCAGCTTTTATGCCAGAACAGGCTTCCGGATTTCTTAACGCTTGTGTGAACCTAGCATAACCTGAACCTATGTAGGACTAGGGATGAGCGAACTTTTGTTTTAGAAGTTCGAGTTACCGCAGAATTTCGTTATGGATCACGTGATAATTTATGGTCCATGTTCACAGGATCCATAATGCAGTTCTGCGGTAACCCGAACTTCTAATTCAGAAGTTCGCTCATCCCTATATAGGACAGATATTTTAACAAATGTACTATAAGAAGGAAAAAAAGCAAATACTGTAAAGTGAGAAATGCAATTGTGTGTTGTTTGATCCGTAAGTAAAAAGAGTCTGGACAGATACTTTTTTATTTTCGTAAGAAGGATGTGCGTGTTTTATTTTTTAGGAGAACATGAGGTTGATCCAAACACATACCTTTCTCCAATACATTAGCACTGTAAGATGAGTAGAGCCTTCAGTATCAATTAGGCAATGTTCAAACATTCATCGATTGTAGAGCAGATAGAGAAGGTCGCATGGGCCGCCTGAAGGTCAAGAAGCCCAAGGTACCCTTCAGAGAAAAGATGTGTGTGAAGGGTCCAGCACCACAGGTAAACTTTCATATTCCTTTTTGAATCTTTATATTAGAGTATAGCCTCAAGCATGGTGTAACAGTGAATTTCCTCCTAATAGGCTCCCCTATCAGAAGGAAATTCACTGTTACACCAGGCTTGATGCCTTGTAGGGCTAACTCGTCTGAATGTAATAATACTTTTTATTCACTTAGGAATCCATAACTTCATTCTGGAGAAAAAGTTCATATGCAACTGAGCAGTTAAGTGCACCGAATGTGGGCCCAAGCCACTCTATGCACCCATATTCCTCCTGCTTTCTCTGCAACACCTCCCACTCCTTGATTAGCAGGGCCACATTTCTGCAGTCATCTCTTTTGACCAGTCAGTCATAAAGGAGAGGGATGGGCAGGCAGAGGAGCGTGGGTGCACTAGAGTGGCTTGGATTCACCCTTGGTGCACTTAACTGCTCATTTGCATATGAATGATAATTTTTTCTCCAGAATGAAGCGATGGAACAAAATTATTATCACATTCAGCTGATAGGTCAGGTCATAGTGCGCATCTACATGCACTACTTCCTGACACTGAGCGGGCCCGGAAGAAAACCAGGGAAGGTGAATACAGCCAGCGATGTGCAGTTCTCACCTTCCTGTGCCTCCCGCATGCTAATGACTGATTCCATTATAATTTTCACTATATGGTCTGGCAGGAGGCCGAGGGCCACATGAATTGAACCCACGGGCCGACCGGAGGTTCTCCACCCCTTTTTTAGAGGATAGCATTATACTTAAACATTACCTTGCGTTCCTTCCAAAAATGGTTTCACGTTTCCATTGTCAATAAGAAGTCTCCTTACCATCCTTTTGTGCAAATCCAAAATCTGAGCAAGAAAGGAAATTTCATGATTTGGATATGTACAGATGTGCCCTAGAATGTTTGTGTTAACAGAAGAATTTAGAAAATCTGACCATCTGCTCCTTCAGTATCAAGGTCTAAATAAGAGCAGGGCAGCAAGTAAAGCCACTAGAGATGAGCGAATCGACTTGCTAAAAACTTTGTTGTAATACTGTACGGCGCTACCGCTCCGTACAGTATTAGAATGTATTGGGCCGAAGTTATTACTTCGTGTAATAACGTCGGGAATTATAACTAAAAAACCTTGGTACCGAACTCAGGTTCGGTTCCGACTGGTACCTTGGAACCGAACCCAAGTTCGGTACCAAGGTTTTTTACAGCAATAATTCCCGAAGTCTCGTGAGACTTTGCAAAGTAATAATTTTGACTCATTGGAGTCAATACTTCTAATACATCCCTAAAAGCCACAATAGCTTGATGGATATGTCTTGCCATATCCTTGTGTTACAGGGAAAAACAAGTTACCCTTCCTATAAATACCAAAGCACACTCTACTAGGACACACTTTGGTGATAGAATTGATAATGATATAGTTGTAGTGCTTCTCTCTGGTTCTGTCACTGAACTGATCTAGGTATGGAGGAGGCACCTTTTTATTGGGAGCTTCAGTGCCGTTTCCTGTCCATTGAGAGGCGGATCATCCTCCTATGAGTGCCGTTGTGGAAGTTAACTGGAAATACAATTATTGGTAAGAGTAATTTTCATCTTTCCGTCCGAGGCTAGTATTATTGTCTCTCCTACATCTGCCGTATGGTAAAAGTGCTCGTCCTGTGGATTTTTAGAGGCAGACAGAGATGTCCAGCCATGTTTAGTCAGGAATGATGGGTTATCTTACTAAGACTTCTGTGGTGTGTCCTCTTACAGCTCTCCAACTCGGACACAAGGATGAAGCCCTTTATGTCCACCCAGGAACAGTCTTTGTGGACCCGATTATGGTAGTGCTAACATCGTGTGTCCCACAAGTTAGGCTGCTCTTGTATGAGGCAAATGAAATGCTCTACATCTATAGATAACATCATGCACTTCAATGCAGGTCTACTCCACCCTTCAACAGTCTGCAAAGCTTTACTTTACCAACTGAGAGCACATGGCTAAATGGGCCTAATATTTATATGACACAGATCTGAAATACAGATTAAACATGGAGGCGTTTCATACCCATAGACTTGAATGGAGCCATGGACCATGATTTTCGGACAATTATAGGACATGTTCTATTTTTTGTGGCACGGCCATGCAGACATATGGACATGGAACGCATACCGAGTCATTTCAGATTTTTTAGGGCCCGATTGAAGTGAATGGATTCACCAATGGGACACAAAAAAAAAAACACAGAAGAAAGGAACATTTGTGTGCATGAGCCATAAGGCACGCTGACTAATCATCTGTATGGACCTCATCATCTTCCATTCTAGAGTGACGGGGATGGACAGGAGCATTAGTCCTGGAGGGCCCCAGGTCAGGCAATGGCCACAGTAGAGGAGAGGAAACAACAAATTTATGTTATCACAACTAATAAAAGAATAGTGAGCCATATACACAGCAATGTGTAATATATTACTACAGTAAGGAAATACTGAACGTATCGACAATGGACATGTATGATCTTCGCCCTCCCAGATATTATCAGATGGAAGCCAGAGCCACAGCATTTGTGGACATTATATGCATTGTCATTATTAACCTCACACCAGATATCTTGGAGACTGAGCTGTGCTCCTAATACACCACTGTGCAGTATGAGGATGATGGGAGTGTTCTGTATTCTTACCCAGTGCGAGTCTATCATATATGTTATGGTGCTACTGCACAATGGGGCCACATCATTAGAGCAGTAAAAATATTTTTAGGGGTACAGATAGGGCAATCTGTCACAAAGACCGGGATCGTCAAACGGTGTGTTGTCTTCCTGGTGCTCGAGTTTGGCACATCGTACATCGGGTTGACAGATAACTGGGAGGGTCTGGAGAAGATCCAGCAGTCATGGTCCATATCAGAACCAATAACAAAGCTAGAGGTAGGTAAAGCGTCCTTAAAAATGATTTTAGGGATTTAGGTCACAAGCTGAGGGCAAGGACCTCAAAAGGTAGTGTTTTCCAAAATACTACCTGTACCACGAGCCACACAAGAAAGGCAGAGGAAGATTAGGGAAGTTAACAAGTGGCTCAAGAGCTGGTGTAGGAAGGAGGGGTTTGGGTTCCTGGAGAACTGGGCTGACTTCTTTGTAGGCTACAGGCTCTATCGTAGGGATAGGCTGCACCTCAATGGGGTAGGGGCATCTGTTTTGGGGTGAGAAGATGGCTAGAAGGTTGGAGGAGTGTTTAAACTAGGGACTGTGGGGGAGGGTAATTACGTTATAGGAGGGGAAGATAGTTCAGATACAGACCTGGGGCGAGGTAATAGGACTGGGGGAGGAATGGAAGAAGGGACTAGAACAGTTCAAAAGGAAAGGTGTAGGGTAAAAAAAAAAATATAAATAAATAAACCTCCTAGTTGTATGTATACTAATGCCAGAAGCCTGACTAATAAAACTGGTGAACTGGAATTAGTGATGTGTGAGGAGGACTATGACATAGTGGGAATAACAGAAACATGGCTGGATGATAGCTATGACTGGGCAGTTAATGTACAAGGTTACAGTCTGTTTAGAAAGGATCACCAAAACCAGAGATTTGGGGGGGGGGGGGGTCTGCCTTTATGTAAAGTCCTGTCTAAAGCCCACAGTCCGAGAAGATATAAATGAGGAACATGTGGAGTCACTGTGGGTAGAGATACATGGAGGCAAAAACAATAATACCACCTAATATACCAGAGTCCACAGAAAATCTGCTACTAAACGAGATAGACGAGGCGGCAAATCATAATGAGGTCGTTATTATGGGGGACTTCAACTATCCAGATATAGACTGGGAAACTGAAAGCTGTACATCTCGATAAAGGAAACAGGTTCTTGGCAATAACCAAAGACAATTACCTTTCCCAACTGGTTCAGGACCCGACTAGAGGGACGGCCATACTGGACTTAGTATTAACCAATAGACCTGACAGAACAACAGATGTGCAGGTTGGGGGACGCCTGGGAAATAGTGACCATAAAGTAATAACCTCCCAATTGTCATTCAAAAGAGTGTTTCTTCAGGGAGGAACAAAAAAAGCAACCTTCCAAAAAGCTAAATTTAGCCAACTAAGAGGGGCAATAGGCCTAAGTAACTGGGACAAAGTCCTCAAAAATAAAAAATACAGCCACAAAATAGGATATTTTTAAAACCATCCTAAAATCTAAATCTGAGAGGTACATACCTTATGGGAATAAAAGGATGAGGAACAAGAAAAAAAGCAATGTGGATAAATAGAATTGTAAAGAAAGCAATAAATGACTAAAATAAAGCATTTAAATCACTAAAACAGGAGGGTGGCAAGGAAGTATTGAAAGACTATAAAGGAAAAAAAACGGAATATGTAAAAGACAAATAAAAGCGGCCAAACTAGAGACCGAGAGATTAATTGCCAAAGAGAGTAAAACTAATCCTATGATGTTGTTCAATTATATAAATGGTAAAAAGTATAAATCTAAAGGTGTTGGCCTTCTACAGAGTGATGAGGGGGGAGTTGCAGAGAGCGATGAGGAGAAAGAAAAGCTATTAAATATTTTTTTCTCCACTGTATTCACTGAAGAAAATAAACTGTCAGATGAAATGCAGAATGTAAAAGTATGCGCATTAATTACTGTGATGCCGTACAAGGAATGGGCATCGCAGTGCGCATGCGCTGGCCAAAGGAATGAGTGTGCAGGCGCGGGATATCGGCGGAATAACAAGCTATGAGAAAGGCTGTCAGAGGGAAAGGATGGGCGGGCGGAGGGTAGGAAGGGGCGGGGGGACGAAATGAAAAGGCTGGGCAAGCAGGGCACCGAAGAGAGTAACGCCGCCCCTGGGCACTTGCGAGCCCTCATTTGCATATCTTATAAATCCATCAAAAACGATCTTTATAACAGCAGGAAAGATGCCAGAGGTAACGTTTTGATTAACTGTAAGCATGCTAGGAAGCTGTTGGAAGGGTTAAAAAAGTGAAATGCTGGTGACAGACTCCCTTTAACCGCCTCCGGACCGCCTAACGCAGGATTGCGGCGATCGTTCGCTGGCAGGCTGTAGATGCGATTTTTTTTAACCCCTAACAGGTATATTAGACGCTGTTTTGATAACAGCGTCTAATATACCTGCTACCTGGTCCTCTGGTGGTCCCTTTTGCTTGGATCGACCACCAGAGGACACAGGTAGCTGTGTAATAAGTAGCACCAATCACCACACTACACTACATCCCCCCCTGTCACTTATTAACCCCTTGATAACCCCCTGATCACGCCATATTAGACTCCCTGATCACCCCCCTGTCATTGATCACCCCCCTGTAAGGCTCCATTCAGACGTCCGTATGTGTTTTACGGATCCATGGATCGGATCCGCAAAACACATACGGACGTCTGAATGGAGCCTTACAGGGGGGTGATCAATGACAGGGGGTGATCACCCCATATACACTCCCTGATCACCCCCCTGTAAGGCTCCATTCAGACGTCCGTATGTGTTTTGCAGATCCGATCCGTGGATCCGCAAAACACATACGGACGTCTGAATGGAGCCTTACAGGGGGGTGATCAGGGAGTCTATATGGGATGATCACCCCCCTGTAAGGCTCCATTCAGACTTCCGTATGTGTTTTACGGATCCACGGATGCATGGATCGGATCCGCAAAACACATACGGACGTCTAAATGGAGCCTTACAGGGGGGTGATCAGGGAGTCTATATGGGGTGATCACCACCCTGTCATTGATCACCCCCCTGTAAGGCTCCATTCAGACGTCCGTATGTGTTTTGCGGATCCACGGATCGGATCCGCAAAACACATACGGACGTCTGAATGGAGCCTTACAGGGGGGTGATCAATGACAGGGTGGTGATCACCCCCCTGTAAGGCTCCATTTAGAAAAAAATGTTGGCACAAGTTAGCGGAAATTGATTTTTTTTTGGTTTTTTTTTTCTTACAAAGTCTCATATTCCACTAACTTGTGTCAAAAAATAAAATCTCACATGAACTCACCATACCCCTCACGGAATCCAAATGCGTAATTTTTTTTTAGACATTTATATTCCAGACTTCTTCTCACGCTTTAGGGCCCCTAAAATGCCAGGGCAGTATAAATACCACACATGTGACCATTTCGGAAAGAAGACACCCCAAGGTATTCGCTGAGGGGCATATTGAGTCCATGAAAGATTGAACTTTTTGTCCCAAGTTAGCGGAAAGGGAGACTTTGTGAGAAAAAACAAAAAAAATTAAAAATATATCTATTTCCGCTAACTTGTGCCAAAAAAAAAAAAATCTATGAACTCGCCATGCCCCTCATTAAATACCTTGGGGTGTCTTCTTTCCAAAATGGGGTCACATGTGGGGTATTTATACTGCCCTGGCATTTTAAAGGCCCTAAAGCGTGAGAAGTCTGGGATCCAAATGTCTAAAAATGCCCTCCTAAAAGGAATTTGGGCCCTTTGCGCATCTAGGCTGCAAAAAAGTGTCACACATCTGGTATCGCCGTACTCAGGAGAAGTTGGGCAATGTGGTTTGGGGTGTTATTTTACATATACCCATGCTGGGTGAGATAAATATCTTGGTCAAATGCCAACTTTGTATAAAAAAAAAAAAAAGGGAAAAGTTGTCTTTTGCCGAGATATTTCTCTCACCCAGCATGGGTATATGTAAAAAGACACCCCAAAACACATTGCCCTACTTCTTCTGAGTACGGCGATACCAAATGTGTGACACTTTTTTGCAGCCTAGGTGGGCAAATGGGCCCACATTCCAAAGAGCACCTTTCGAATTTCACTGGGCATTTTTTACAGATTTTGATATCAAACTACTTCTCACGCATTAGGGCCCATAAAATGCAAGGGCAGTATAACTACCCCACAAGTGACCCCATTTTGGAAAGAAGACACCCCAAGGTATTTCGTGATGGGCATAGTGAGTTCATGGAAGTTTTTATTTTTTGTCACAAGTTAGTGGAATGAGACTTTGTAAGAAAAAAATAAAATAAATCATCATTTTCCGCTAACTTGTGACAAAAAATAAAAAATTCTAGGAACTCGCCATGCCCCTCACGGAATACCTTGGGGTGTCTTCTTTCCAAAATGGGGTCACTTGTGGGGTAGTTATACTGCCCTGGCATTTTAGGGGCCCAAATGCGTGCGAAGTAGTTTGAAATCAAAATATGTAAAAAATGGCCTGTGAAATCCGAAAGGTGCTCTTTGGAATGTGGCCCCCTTTGCCCACCTAGGCTGCAAAAAAAGTGTCACACATGTGGTATCGCCGTAATTAGGAGAAGTTGGGGAATGTGTTTTGGGGTGTCATTTTACATATACCCATGCTGGGTGAGATGAGTATCTCGGCAAAAGACAACTTTTCCCATTTTTTTTTTTTATACTAAGTTGGCATTTGACCAAGATATTTATCTCACCCAGCATGGGTATATGTAAAATTACACCCCAAAACACATTCCCCAACTTCTCCTGAGTACGGCAATACCACATGTGTGACACTTTTTTGCAGCCTAGGTGGGCAAAGGGACCCACATTCCAAAGAGCACCTTATATTTAGACAATTGTCTACGTCTAAAACAGGCCGACTTTTTTAGACCATGTGTGAGTCGGGAAAAGTTGCAGATTGCAGCACAACTATAGGCGCATTTCAGGATACTAAATTACCCCATGTGTGTTCTCTTTAGGTTTCCTCCCACTCTCCGAATACATTTCATTGTGAGAGATGACAGTATCTGAATTACACAGCTGCTTACAGACAAAGTGTGGCTTCCCTAGAGGGGACTAACAAATAATAACTTTTCCAGCTAACCTTACATTCATATAGCAGCAAAATATATTCCACATCGCTGTATAAAGATTACCATCACTCCCTGTCCTCATTGGAGCTCACCAAGTAGGTACTTGAATCATACATTTAACTAGGGGATACTAGGTGCAAGAATGTTGAGAAAAACTAGAAAAAAGGGACATAGACATCTCATCACCTAAAAAGGCTGTAAAGGATTGTACATCAAGAAGGAACGTCAAAATAAAGAATTGGGCGTCCCCCTGTTCCTGTCACCACTCAATAGGTTGCTAGTAGAGATGAATGAATTTCCACTTATGAAATCCGTCCCGAGGACTCCCCTGCATAACGGAAACGGGGCCGATCTATTTTGCAGCCCATAGACTTCTATTATGACGGAATGAATAATGGAATGTCTCTAAATGCATTCAGTCATAGAATTGCGTCATGGTCCGTGGTAACGGAATCCATAACGCAATTCACCATTTACCACCAAATGGTGGTTCTATAGTTAGTAGTGTTGTCTTGCAGCGCTGGGGTCCTGGGTTTGGATCCAACCATGTATAATATCTGCATGGAGTTTTTATGTTCTCCTCCAAAAATATGCAGCTAGGTGGTAAGCTCCAATGGGGCAGGGACTGACAAATATTACTTTATAATCTCCAAGATGTTTATTAGTCTCCTCTATGGGACCTCCATTTGATGTTCCTCGCTTACATAGCAGTGACATATTACAGCTCCTCACATAGCCGTGTAATATGGTGTTGCTATAGTAAGTGAGCAAAATAACTTGAAGATAAATATTAACCAACCAATCATTTGATAGTCTCCTCAAACAAGACTTCAATTTTCTTGGTAGCCCTGTACAAAGAGGACCATCACTCACTGTCCCCATTGTAAGTCACCACTTAGTTTCTGGAGAACGCTCACGGAGAAGGTACACACTCTATACAGATATCAGTCTCAGTTGGATTCAAACCTAATTTCAATCACTTCAAAAACATTTTCATGAGTTGGGCACCATAGTGGTGCAGTGGTTAGCACTGGTGTATTGCTAGTGCTGGGGTCCTTGGTTCAAATCTGGTCAAAAATAAGAACACCTGCTTGGAGATTGTGGGCTCTTCCTTGGTTTGCTTTTACACTTCACTATGGCTCTGTAATATGCTGCTGTTATATGGGTGAGCAAAAATAAATTGGATTTGAACCAAGGATTCTCATGCTGCAAGGTGCCAGTGCTATCTACTGAGCCACTACATTGCCCAACATGCAAAAGCATTTTTGAAATGTCATAAAACAATGGGGACGCCTGCCCATGTCATGCTCGCCTCCGAATGGGTTCTTCTGTTGGACAGTATGGTGGCTCATGTGGTTGGTGCCTTAAAGTTTGTGAGATTGTTGGTTCAAATCTGACTGAGGGTGAGAACAGCATGGAGTGTGTGCGCTGGTTGGTTGTATGTGGTTAGTAATTTGGTGTTATCTGGGGAAAGTTTGGTTGTGAGAGGAAAATAAATATGTTGTGAGTGTGCAAGGGCTTAAAAAAGTAATGTTTTTGACTTGTCTCTTGGTCTTCATGTTGACATGAACCTGCAGCAGGAGGCAAGCCTTCAGGTGATGAGATGTCTATGTAGTTCCAGTGTTTCTCAATCTTCCTAACCGTAGTACCCCCTGGTCACATACATGACCTAAGTACACCAAGGCTATGATCATACCCTGTGCTGCCTATAAGAAGCACAGCATGAGTACACTGTCAGGACTTGGTTTGAATCTCATCAAGTACACCTGCCTGGAGACTGTGTGTTCTCCCTGGGTTTCTTCTTACACTTGATTGTGAGTGGCGACTATGGTTGTGCAAAAATAAATTGGATTTGAACCAAGGATCCCAGCACTGAAAGACCCCAGTGCTATCCACTGATCCACCACATTGGCGCATTTTTGCAAACTCTATGGGGGTGAAGAAAAAAGTATAACAAAATGCAGCCTTCTGCCATTGCTGGTTCATGTCATTGCTCACCTCCAAATGGTTTCATGTGTTGGGCAGTGTGGTGGCTCCAGTGGTTGGTGCTGGTGTTGGTGTTGGTGTCCTAAAGTTTATGAGGTTGTTGGTTTGAATCTGACCAAGGGTGAGAATTGCTTGGAGAGTGTGTGTTGTTTGATAATTGCTGGGGAAAGGAAATATGTTTGGAGGTTGGTTGTGAGAGATGATAGAGGTAGGGGAAAAATAAGAAGTTTGGACTTAGGTTTTAAAATCTGTTTCTTGGGTCTCCACTACAGGAGACCTCCATTAATTATATTTGAATAGCACAAAGTATCCTTTCATTCATCTTATATAACCCAGCTGCACCTTTCAGGAGAACACAGAACCTCCATCAGATAACAGCGTAGGTTGGTCTCAAACCCACAGCCTCACTACTGAAAGACACCAGTGCTGACCACTGAGCCACCATTCCACTCAGTACTAGGAGGCTCCAGGAAGTGAATGTTGACATGAACCAGCAATGAGAGGCAAGCCTTCAGGTGATGAGATATCTATGTAGTGTTTCTCAATGTTCCTAAGCCTAGTACCCCCTGGTCACATACATGAACCAAGTACCCCAAGGCTATGATCATACCCTGCGCTGCCTATAAGAAGCACAGCATGAGCACACGGTCAGGACTATCCCTATTAAAGGCATAATGGCCCCGGGTACACATACTGTAGCACAGGATTCATCCCAGTAGGCAAATGGCCAATGTCTATTACCAGCTTCAGTAAACAGAAAGTGAACCCTCTGGAAGGATCATTTCACCTGCCCTAACCCGTGATGGAGCAGGGACTTATTCCCCTTAACCCCAATGAGAACACATGCACACTTGGCCAGCGTGCAGGTGACCAGGACAGATCGGACTAAGAGCTGAAATGAGGGAGAAGGGACGTCTCCACCACAATGTCACTTTACATGCTCTTCATGGTCTGTGGAAAGCAGGGTGATACGTCTTACTGGCGGCCATTAGTAGCCGAATCTTCTGTGACTGGGAACAGATAGGACCTGAATGGTTGGCTAATGTGCAGCTTCTTCATGGAAGGTTTTATTATTCTCCACACTTGTCTAAGTCATTCATCATGTGGTAGCTGCACCCAGTGGAACCTCAGATGTTATCCCCTTTCCCAGGTTCTCTGTGTAGGAGATGGCATCAAGAAACCGCTGGATAATAGGAGAAGATAAAAGATAATACCCCCCCCCCATATACTATAAACTACAGTAATATCTATAGTCATCTACATATAATAGTATGAGGAGTAGCAGGAAGAGCTGGATGAAAAACCGCTTACCCCCCATATAGTGCTAGCCACAGGGTGCCCCCCATATAGTGCTAGCCACAGGGTGCCCCCCATATAGTGCTAGCCACAGGGTGCCCCCCATATAGTGCTAGCCACAGGGTGCCCCCCATATAGTGCTAGCCACAGTGTGCCCCCATATAGTGCTAGCCACAGTGTGCCCCCATATAGTGCTAGCCACAGTGTGCCCCCATATAGTGCTAGCCACAGTGTGCCCCCATATAGTGCTAGCCAGTGTGCCCCCATATAGTGCTAGCCACAGTGTGCCCCCATATAGTGCTAGCCACAGTGTGCCCCCATATAGTGCTAGCCACAGTGTTCTCCCCATATAGTGCTAGCCACAGTGTTCTCCCCATATAGTGCTAGCCACAGGGTTCCCCCATATAGTGCTAGCCACAGGGTGCCCCCCCATATAGTGCTAGCCACAGTGTGCCCCCATATAGTGCTAGCCACAGTGTGCCCCCATATAGTGCTAGCCACAGTGTGCCCCCATATAGTGCTAGCCACAGTGTGCCCCCATATAGTGCTAGCCACAGTGTGCCCCCATATAGTGCTAGCCACAGTGTGCCCCCATATAGTGCTAGCCACAGTGTTCTCCCCATATAGTGCTAGCCACAGGGTGCCCCCATATAGTGCTAGCCACAGGGTGCCCCCATATAGTGCAATCCACAGTCTGGGGGAGGCGATAACCTCTTCAGTGAGCACCGAAGGAGATGGTGCAGAGAATGGGAGTGGTAGTGGCCCTGATACAATGTGTCACAATGTTCTTTCTGAGCCTGTTGCTCCCTGGGGATAGATGCAGTGGAAATGTGGTTTGCAGAATCAGTCTGAAGTGAAAGTATAAGTCCTGGGCTACACAGCGACTTTGTCTCCCAGGACTCATAGACCAGACTCTTCTGACTCATCCGCCTTCTTCTGGTTATAACAAGGTCTGGACAGTGACCTTTAGCCTCCAGCGACTCAGTGGCTGGTAAAGGGAGCAGATGGATCACTGATCGCAGGGATTCATAAAGGGACAGGACGGACTGGAGCGACCATCTCTGGAAGGAGGTTCTCAAGGAGCTGCCATTGAGCTGTTGTAATACCCCAGAGTGGCATTACCATTCCTACACCCTGTTACTGTCTCTAATGGCTAACACTATTGTCATCTGTGTATTTAATCCAGGTCCTCCTACACTGTGCATTCATAATGTTGCTATAAAACTGTTATATTCATGTAATGTGCCTGGTTCACCAGAAGGTGGCAGTGTATCTGGCAGAGAGAGATCTTTAGATAGAATGGAACTTGCCATTCCATTCTCCCCGTTTTGGGCAGACGTGCGCTAGTCCAATCAAGGGAGGGGTTTCAGGAAGTTATAGTTAGTTTAGATTCAACAGTGGAGCTAAGAAGACATGAAAGATGGAGCAGTGAGGGGAAGGACCCCTTCCTACAGCAGGAGTCTCCCCAGGGAAGCAGCTCGTAGAGCACCATGGTTCCTTACAGATTAAGGCTGGGTTCAGACCGCTCAACAGGCAAGAACCAATGATTCCCGCGTACGATCGTGCTGTAAAACGCCCGACGCCCCAAGAAGTACAGGAGCGTCTTTGGGGCGTCTTGTTGCGCGTTCCCGTACATAGACTTCAGCAGTAACGCGCGACAATGGGCGTTTGCTTGTCTCTGTATGCGCGATTGCAAACTCCGTACAATCGCGCATACAGAGCGTACGTTCAAGTACGCTCAGGTCTGAATCCAGCGTAAGAGACAGAGTATTGTGAGGGGGTCAACAGCCAAAGGCACTCCACTCTAAAAAGGTATCAAAACAGTTCACAAGTCCAGTAATCAGACTGAGTAGCATAGCAGAGAGATGAAGCAGAATATTCAAGTGTGCCTGCCAGATTATCCTCAAAACCTGCTGGAACAAAGAAAAAAGACTGAGTATTGTCTGGATGCAAGTTTATTCAAGTTAAGCTGTTGAACTTTCACCAAGTCTGGACTATATTTTTACTCTGTAATTATAATGCCCCCCAGTAGTGCCTCCAGTATTATGGCAGTGATCTTATATGGACCAATAAATCTTGGTCCCAACTTCCAAGAAGGTACCTCAAGTTTAATGTTTCTTGTAGACAACCACACAGAATCACCCACTCTCAGGTCCGGACCACTCATACGTTTCCCGTCAGACGCACGCTTATACCTGTTGCCCATCTTTTCCAGGTTATTTTGGATTTTCCGCCAAATAGAAGACAAAGAAGAAGAAAATCGTTCCTCCTCAGGAATGCCAGAATTATGAGCACCAGAAAATGTACCAAACGGTGGATGGAACCCATATGCCCCAAAAAACTGCGACTTATCAGTGGATTCCTGTCTACGGTTATTTATAGCTAACTCCGCTAACGACAAAAATGAAGACCACTCTTCCTGATTCTCTGAAACTAAACATCTCAAGTAAGTCTCCAGATTCTGATTAGTGCGCTCCTTCTGTCCGTTCGACTGAGGATGCAAAAGCCGAAGAGAAAGACAAGACAATTGTACACCCAGACGAGTACAGAACGCTCTCCAGAATCTGGAAACAAACTGAGTCCCTCTATCGGACACCACATCAGAGGCAATGCCATGTATCTGCGAGATATGAGATCCACAGTCAATCTACTCCCAGGGTGCCCAGCAAGCACCGTACAGTGATGTTCCTCGAACACCTTGTGACGTAATCCTCCTGTGCCTCCAACACCCTGGCCTTGAGATCAGGATAAAGAGCGGATATAACCACCCCTTTAGATAAAATGGGACTAGGGTTATTAGACTCACCCCCCTCCCCAGGAAAGCTACGTGACAAAGCATCCGCCTTGATGTTCTTAACCCCAGGGCAGTAAGTGATGATTAAGTTAAATCTGGTGAAAAACAATGACCTTCTGGCCTGCCTTGGGTTGAGTCGCTTAGCCGACTCCCAGTAGTCCAGATTCTTGTGATCCGTAATTACCGTAATAGGATGAATTGCTTCTTTCAAACAATGCCACCATTCCTCGAACGCCAACTTAATGGCCAGCAATTCCCTATTCCCCACATCAATTATTTTCAGCAGTCGAGAGTTTTTTTGCGAAAAATGCACATGGGCGCCATTTACTGGGTGAAGGACCCTGCGACAATATTGCTCCTACCCCTACCTCAGACGCGTCAACCTCAACAATAAATGGCTGAGACACGTCCGGTTGCACCAGAATAGGGGCCGAAGCCAAACATTTTTTTATAGCAGAAAAGGCCTGTAATGCCGCATCAGGCCAGATAGAAAGATCAGCACCCTTCCTAGTCATGTCTGTTAAAGGTTTAACCACTGATAAAAAGTTCAAAATAAATTTACAGTAGAAGTTGGTAAACCCCAAAAACCCCATAAGAGTAGAGTTGAGCGAACACCTGGATGTTCGGGTTCGAGAAGTTCGGCCGAACATCCCGGAAATGTTCGGGTTCGGGATCCGAACCCGATCCGAACTTCGTCCCGAACCAGAACCCCATTGAAGTCAATGGGGACCCGAACTTTTCGGCACTAAAAAGGCTGTAAAACAGCCCAGGAAAGAGCTAGAGGGCTGCAAAAGGCAGCAACATGTAGGTAAATCCCCTGCAAACAAATGTGGATAGGGAAATGAATTAAAATAAAAATTAAATAAATAAAAATTAACCAAAATCAATTGGAGAGAGGTCCCATAGCAGAGAATCTGGCTTCACGTCACCCACCACTGTAAGAGTCCATTTTCATAAATTTAGGCCCAGCACCCAGGCAGAGGAGAGAGGTCCCGTAACAGAGAATCTGGCTTCATGTCAGCAGAGAATTAGTCTGCATGTCATAGCAGAGAATGAGGCTTCACGTCAGCCACCACTGCAACAGTCCATTGGCATATATTTAGGCCCAGCACCCAGGCAGAGGAGGGAGGTCCCGTAACAGAGAATCTGGCTTCATGTCAGCAGAGAATAAGTCTGCATGTCATAGCAGAGAATCAGGCTTCACGTCAGCCACCACTGCAACAGTCCATTGGCATATATTTAGGCCCAGCACCCAGGCAGAGGAGGGAGGTCCCGTAACAGAGAATCTGTCTTCATGTCAGCAGAGAATCAGTTGCATGTCATAGCAGAGAATGAGGCTTCACGTCAGCCACCACTGCAACAGTCCATTGGCATATATTTAGGCCCAGCACACACACAGGCAGAGGAGAGAGGTCCCGTAACAGAGAATCTGTCTTCATGTCAGCAGAGAATCAGTCTGCATGTCATAGCAGAGAATGAGGCTTCACGTCAGCCACCACTGCAACAGTCCATTGGCATATATTTAGGCCCAGCACCCAGGCAGAGGAGGGAGGTCCCGTAACAGAGAATCTGGCTTCATGTCAGCAGAGAATCAGTCTGCATGTCATAGCAGAGAATGAGGCTTCACGTCAGCCACCACTGCAACAGTCCATTGGCATATATTTAGGCCCAGCACCCAGGCAGAGGAGGGAGGTCCCGTAACAGAGAATCTGTCTTCATGTCAGCAGAGAATTAGTCTGCATGTCATAGCAGAGAATGAGGCTTCACGTCAGCCACCACTGCAACAGTCCATTGGCATATATTTAGGCCCAGCACCCAGGCAGAGGAGAGAGGTCCCGTAACAGAGAATCTGTCTTCATGTCAGCAGAGAATTAGTCTGCATGTCATAGCAGAGAATGAGGCTTCACGTCAGCCACCACTGCAACAGTCCATTGGCATATATTTAGGCCCAGCACCCAGGCAGAGGAGGGAGGTCCCGTAACAGAGAATCTGGCTTCATGTCAGCAGAGAATCAGTCTGCATGTCATAGCAGAGAATGAGGCTTCACGTCAGCCACCACTGCAACAGTCCATTGGCATATATTTAGGCCCAGCACACACACAGGCAGAGGAGAGAGGTCCCGTAACAGAGAATCTGTCTTCATGTCAGCAGAGAATTAGTCTGCATGTCATAGCAGAGAATGAGGCTTCACGTCAGCCACCACTGCAACAGTCCATTGGCATATATTTAGGCCCAGCACCCAGGCAGAGGAGGGAGGTCCCGTAACAGAGAATCTGTCTTCATGTCAGCAGAGAATCAGTCTGCATGTCATAGCAGAGAATGAGGCTTCACGTCAGCCACCACTGCAACAGTCCATTGGCATATATTTAGGCCCAGCACACACACAGGCAGAGGAGAGAGGTCCCGTAACAGAGAATCTGGCTTCATGTCAGCAGAGAATCAGTCTGCATGTCATAGCAGAGAATGAGGCTTCACGTCAGCCACCACTGCAACAGTCCATTGGCATATATTTAGGCCCAGCACACACAGGCAGAGGAGAGAGGTCCCGTAACAGAGAATCTGGCTTCATGTCAGCAGAGAATCAGTCTGCATGTCATAGCAGAGAATGAGGCTTCACGTCAGCCACCACTGCAACAGTCCATTGGCATATATTTAGGCCCAGCACCCAGGCAGAGGAGAGGAGGTCCCGTAACAGAGAATCTGTCTTCATGTCAGCAGAGAATCAGTCTGCATGTCATAGCAGAGAATGAGGCTTCACGTCAGCCACCACTGCAACAGTCCATTGGCATATATTTAGGCCCAGCACCCAGGCAGAGGAGAGAGGTCCCGTAACAGAGAATCTGGCTTCATGTCAGCAGAGAATCAGTCTGCATGTCATAGCAGAGAATGAGGCTTCACGTCAGCCACCACTGCAACAGTCCATTGGCATATATTTAGGCCCAGCACACCCAGGCAGAGGAGAGAGGTCCCGTAACAGAGAATCTGTCTTCATGTCAGCAGAGAATCAGTCTGCATGTCATAGCAGAGAATCAGGCTTCACGTCAGCCACCACTGCAACAGTCCATTGGCATATATTTAGGCCCAGCACCCAGGCAGAGGAGAGAGGTCCCGTAACAGAGAATCTGGCTTCATGTCAGCAGAGAATCAGTCTGCATGTCATAGCAGAGAATGAGGCTTCACGTCAGCCACCACTGCAACAGTCCATTGGCATATATTTAGGCCCAGCACACACAGGCAGAGGAGAGAGGTCCCGTAACAGAGAATCTGGCTTCATGTCAGCAGAGAATCAGTCTGCATGTCATAGCAGAGAATCAGGCTTCACGTCACCCAACATTGGAACAGTCCATTGGCATATATTTAGGCCCCGGCACCCAGACACAGGAGAGGTTCATTCAACTTTGGGTAGCCTCGCAATATAATGGTAAAATGAAAATAAAAATAGGATTGAATGAGGAAGTGCCCTGGAGTCCAATAATATATGGTTAAGGGGAGGTAGTTAATGTCTAATCTGGACAAGGGACGGACAGATCCTGTGGGATCCATGCCTGGTTCATTTTTATGAACGTCAGCTTGTCCACATTGGCTGTAGACAGGCGGCTGCGTTTGTCTGTAATGACGCCCCCTGCCGTGCTGAATACACGTTCAGACAAAACGCTGGCCGCCGGGCAGGCCAGCACCTCCAAGGCATAAAAGGCTAGCTCTGGCCACGTGGACAATTTAGAGACCCAGAAGTTGAATGGGGCCGAACCATCAGTCAGTACGTGGAGGGGTGTGCACACGTACTGTTCCACCATGTTAGTGAAATGTTGCCTCCTGCTAACACGTTGCGTATCAGGTGGTGGTGCAGTTAGCTGTGGCGTGTTGACAAAAGTTTTCCACATCTCTGCCATGCTAACCCTGCCCTCAAAGGAGCTGGCATTGACACAGCTGCCTTGGCGACCTCTTGCTCCTCCTCTGCCTTGGCCTTGGGCTTCCACTTGTTCCCCTGTGACATTTGGGAATGCTCTCAGTAGCGCGTCTACCAACGTGCGCTTGTACTCGCGCATCTTCCTATCACGCTCCAGTGCAGGAAGTAAGGTGGGCACATTGTCTTTGTAGCGTGGATCCAGCAGGGTGGCAACCCAGTAGTCCGCACAGGTTAAAATGTGGGCAACTCTGCTGTCGTTGCGCAGGCACTGCAGCATGTAGTCGCTCATGTGTGCCAGGCTGCCCAGGGGTAAGGACAAGCTGTCCTCTGTGGGAGGCGTATCGTCATCGTCCTGCCTTTCCCCCCAGCCACGCACCAGTGATGGACCCGAGCTGCGTTGGGTGCCACCCCGCTGTGACCATGCTTCATCCTCATCCTCCTCCACCTCCTCCTCATCCTCGTCCTCCTCGTCCTCCAGTAGTGGGCCCTGTCTGGCCACATTTGTACCTGGCCTCTGCTGTTGCCAAAAACCTCCCTCTGAGTCACTTCGAAGAGACTGGCCTGAAAGTGCTAAAAATGACCCCTCTTCCTCCTCCTCCTCCTCCTCCTCCTGGGCCACCTCCTCTTGCATCATCGCCCTAAGTGTTTTCTCAAGGAGACATAGAAGTGGTATTGTAACGCTGATAACGGCGTCATCGCCACTGGCCATGTTGGTGGAGTACTCGAAACAGCGCAACAGGGCACACAGGTCTCGCATGGAGGCCCAGTCATTGGTGGTGAAGTGGTGCTGTTCTGTAGTGCGACTGACCCGTGCGTGCTGCAGCTGAAACTCCACTATGGCCTGCTGCTGCTCGCACAGTCTGTCCAGCATGTGCAAGGTGGAGTTCCACCTGGTGGGCACGTCGCATATGAGGCGGTGAGCGGGAAGGCCGAAGTTACGCTGTAGCGCAGACAGGCGAGCAGCAGCAGGATGTGAACGCCGGAAGCGCGAACAGACGGCCCGCACTTTATGCAGCAGCTCTGACATGTCGGGGTAGTTGTGAATGAACTTCTGCACCACCAAATTCAGCACATGCGCCAAGCAAGGGATGTGCGTCAAATTGGCTAGTCCCAGAGCTGCAACGAGATTTCGCCCATTATCGCACACCACCAGGCCGGGCTTGAGGCTCACCGGCAGCAACCACTCGTCGGTCTGTTGTTCTATACCCCGCCACAACTCCTGTGCGGTGTGGGGCCTGTCCCCCAAACATATGAGTTTCAGAATGGCCTGCTGACGTTTACCCCGGGCTGTGCTGAAGTTGGTGGTGAAGGTGTGTGGCTGACTGGATGAGCAGGTGGAAGAAGAGGAGGAGGAAGCCGAGAAGGAGGAGGTGGCAACAGGAGGCAAAGAATGTTGCCCTGCGATCCTTGGCGGCGGAAGGACGTGCGCCAAACAGCTCTCCGCCTGGGGCCCAGCTGCCACTACATTTACCCAGTGTGCAGTTAGGGAGATATAGCGTCCCTGGCCGTGCTTACTGGTCCACGTATCTGTGGTTAGGTGGACCTTGCCACAGATGGCGTTGCGCAGTGCACACTTGATTTTATCGGATACTTGGTTGTGCAGGGAAGGCACGGCTCTCTTGGAGAAGTAGTGGCGGCTGGGAACAACATACTGTGGGACAGCAAGCGACATGAGCTGTTTGAAGCTGTCTGTGTCCACCAGCCTAAATGACAGCATTTCATAGGCCAGTAGTTTAGAAATGCTGGCATTCAGGGCCAGGGATCGAGGGTGGCTAGGTGGGAATTTACGCTTTCTCTCAAATGTTTGTGAGATGGAGAGCTGAACGCTGCCGTGTGACATGGTTGAGACGCTTGGTGACGGAGGTGGTGGTGGTGGTGTTGGTGGTACATCCCCTGTTTGCTGGGCGGCAGGTGCCAACGTTCCTCCAGAGGCAGAGGAAGAGGCCGAGGCGGCAGCAGCAGAAGAGGCCGAGGCGGCAGCAGCAGAAGAGGTAGCAGGGGGAGCCTGAGTGACTTCCTTGGTTTTAAGGTGTTTACTCCACTGCAGTTCATGCTTTGCATGCAGGTGCCTGGTCATGCAGGTTGTGCTCAGGTTCAGAACGTTAATGCCTCGCTTAAGGCTCTGATGGCACAGCGTGCAAACCACTCGGGTCTTGTCGTCAGCACATTGTTTGAAGAAGTGCCATGCCAGGGAACTCCTTGAAGCTGCCTTTGGGGTGCTCGGTCCCAGATGGCGGCGGGCAGTAGCAGGCGGAGTCTCTTGGCGGCGGGTGTTCTGCTTTTGCCCACTGCTCCCTCTTTTGCTACGCTGTTGGCTCGGTCTCACCACTGCCTCTTCCTCCGAACTGTGAAAGTCAGTGGCACGACCTTCATTCCATGTGGGGTCTAGGACCTCATCATCCCCTGCATCGTCTTCCACCCAGTCTTGATCCCTGACCTCCTGTTCAGTCTGCACACTGCAGAAAGACGCAGCAGTTGGCACCTGTGTTTCGTCATCATCAGAGACATGCTGAGGTGGTATTCCCATGTCCTCATCATCAGGAAACATAAGTGGTTGTGCGTCAGTGCATTCTATATCTTTCACCGCTGGGGAAGGGCTAGGTGGATGCCCTTGGGAAACCCTGCCAGCGGAGTCTTCAAACAGCATAAGAGACTGCTGCATAACTTGAGGCTGAGACAGTTTCCCTGGTATGCATGGGGGTGATGTGACAGACTGATGGGGTTGGTTTTCAGGCGCCATCTGTGCGCTTTCTGCAGAAGACTGGGTGGGAGATAATGTGAACGTGCTGGATCCACTGTCGGCCACCCAATTGACTAATGCCTGTACCTGCTCAGGCCTTACCATCCTTAGAACGGCATTGGGCCCCACCATATATCGCTGTAAATTCTGGCGGCTACTGGGACCTGAGGTAGTTGGTACACTAGGACGTGTGGATGTGGCAGAACGGCCACGTCCTCTCCCAGCACCAGAGGATCCACTAACACCACCACGACCATGTCCGCGTCCCTTACTAGATGTTTTCCTCATTGTTATCGTTCACCACAACAACAAAAATATTATTTGGCCCAATGTATTGTATTCAAATTCAGCTGGATATAAATTTGAGGCCTAGTATTTAGGCGCTGGGTGACAGGTATGGGTTTAGTGACAGAATTAGACTTGGAAATGCACAGTAGCGTGTGTGTGAAGTTATTCTGAATGACCCTATGTGCACCTTCAATATGATCTACCCTTTTAGGGATAGATTTCAAATAGCTCTGATATAGCAGAAACCACTAAATTATGAAATTGCTAAATTGGGAATTGTATTTCAACCCAGAACAAAAAATGTGCTTTGACGGACACTAAATAACTTTCCCAGCCACAACAGGACAGCGGTAACGAGAGATTTAGCGGGATATAAATTTGAGGCCTAGTATTTAGGCGCTGGGTGACAGGTATGGGTTTAGTGACAGAATTAGACTTGGAAATGCACAGTAGCGGGTGTGTGTGAAGTTATTCTGAATGACCCTATGTGCACCTTGAATATTATATACCCTTTTAGGGATAGATTTCAAATAGCTCTGATATAGCAGAAACCACTAAATTATGAAATTGCTAAATTGGGAATTGTATTTCAACCCAGAACAAAAAAATGTGCTTTGACGGACACTAAATAACTTTCCCAGCCACAACAGGACAGCGGTAACGAGAGATTTAGCGGGATATAAATTTGAGGCCTAGTATTTAGGCGCTGGGTGACCGGTATGGATTTAGCGACAGAATTAGACTTGGAAATGCACAGTAGCGGGTGTGTGTGAAGTTATTCTGAATGACCCTATGTGCACCTTGAATATTATATACCCTTTTAGGGATAGATTTCAAATAGCTCTGATATAGCAGGAACCACTAAATTATGAAATTGCTAAATTGGGAATTGTACTTCAACCCAGAACAAAAAATGTGCTTTGACGGACACTAAATAACTTTCCCAGCCACAACAGGACAGCGGTAACGAGAGATTTAGCGGGATATAAATTTGAGGCCTAGTATTTAGGCGCTGGGTGACCGGTATGGATTTAGTGACAGAATTAGACTGGGATATGGCCAAAAAATAACCACACTATTGCTGGTTAAATGCACTTGGTGACGGGCGCAGCTTGCCCCTGATGTAGTATATGGCCAAAAAATGAACAGACTATTGCTGGTTAAATGCACTTGGTGTCACAGCTTGACGAACCACACTACTGAGGGTTAAATGCACTTGGTGACGGGCGCAGCTTGCCCCTGATGTAGTATATGGCCAAAAAATGAACAGACTATTGCTGGTTAAATGCACTTGGTGTGATAGCTTGACCAACCACACTACTGAGGGTTAAATGCACTTGGTGACGGGCGCAGCTTGCCCCTGATGTAGTATATGGCCAAAAAATGAACAGACTATTGCTGGTTAAATGCACTTGGTGACGGGCGCAGCTTGCCCCTGATTTAGTATATGGCCAAAAAATGAACAGACTATTGCTGGTTAAATGCACTTGGTGTGATAGCTTGACCAACCACACTACTGAGGGTTAAATGCACTTGGTGACGGGCGCAGCTTGCCCCTGATGTAGTATATGGCCAAAAAATGAACAGACTATTGCTGGTTAAATGCACTTGGTGACAGGCGCAGCTTGCCCCTGATGTAGTATATGGCCAAAAAATAAACAGACTATTGCTGGTTAAATGCACGTGGTGTGACAGCTTCACCCTGATGTAGGCTTTAGCCAAAAAACTACCACACCATTGAGGGTTAAATGCACTTGGTCGCAGCTTGGATGCACTTGGTCGCAGCACCGCACAAGACACAAAATGGCCGCCGATCACCCCAGAAAAAAGTGACTGACAAACAGTCTGGGCAGCCTAAAAACAGTGAGCAATTGAGTATCAGCAGCTCAATGACCCACAGCTGCAGATCGATCAATAATCAAGTCCTTTGGAGGAGTTAATCTGCCTAATCTCGCCCTACTGTCGCAGCCGCAACCTCTCCCTACGCTAATCAGAGCAGAGTGACGGGCGGCGCTATGTGACTCCAGCTTAAATAGAGGCTGGGTCACATGGTGCTCTGGCCAATCACAGCCATGCCAATAGTAGGCATGGCTGTGACGGCCTCTTGGGGCAAGTAGTATGACGCTTGTTGATTGGCTGCTTTGCAGCCTTTCAAAAAGCGCCAAGAAAGCGTCACAAAAGCGCCAAGAAAGCGACGAACACCGAACCCGAACCCGGACTTTTACGAAAATGTCCGGGTTCGGGTCCGTGTCACGGACACCCCAAAATTCGGTACGAACCCGAACTATACAGTTCGAGTTCGCTCATCCCTACATAAGAGCTTTCAGATTTTCGGGTCGATCCCAGTCCAACACGGCACAGACCTTCTCGGATACATACGAAAAACCTGAGGACGAGAGCAGGTAACCCAGAAATTGCACTTCCTGTACAGCAAACACACACTTTCTATCTTAGCATACAACTTATTCTCTCTTAGGATCTGTAACACCTGTCTCACATGAAAAAGGGGGGGTCAGTCAGCACATCCCAATGTGCAGGGGAACGTTGCTATGGCTTAGAACAACACTGTAAAAGAAAACACGCAATGCAACAGCTCTCTGCAAACCAAATAAAATACAAAAATGCATAATAATTGCTAGTGCTATGCTTAAAAATTAGAGATGCTTGGCAAATCATTCTGTACAACTCACATGATCCTGATGAGTCTCCATATTAGGCAAATAAATGAGTATGTCATCAAGGGGTATACAACGACAAACCTCCCAACCAGATGATGAAAGATGTCATTGACAAAGTGTTGAAAAACCGCAGGAGCATTGGTTAACCCAAAGGGCATGACCAGGTTTTTAAAATGACCCTCAGGGGTATTAAATGCGGTCTTCCACTCATCCCCCTCCTTGATCCTTGCCAGATTATATGCCCCCCTCAGATCCAATTTAGAGAACAACTTGGCACTGACAATCTGACTAAACAAATCCGGAATCAAAGGAAGGGGGTAAGGATCACGGACGGTAATACGATTGAGCTCACGGAAGTCCAGGCATGGTCTCGGTACCATCCTTTTTCTTTATAAAGAAAAATCTAGCAGCCACTGGGGACTTGGATGGTCTTCTATGTCCCTTTGCCAAACTCTCGGTGATATACTCTCGCATAGCCTTTCTTTCAGGTTCCGAAAGATTATACAACCGAGATTTGGGCAATTTAGCTCCAGGAATAAGATTGACGGGACAGTCATACTCCCGGTGCGGAGGCAACTCCTGATTACCACTCTCAGAAAACACATCAGAAAATTCTGAACTGAACAAGGGTACAGTTTTAGTGGTAACCAGAGAGAACGATGCATTAAGACTCCAATCGAGAATCTGTCTCGTTTGCCAATCGATGTTAGGGTTATGTTTGCTTAACCATGGTAAACCCAACACCAACGGAGCAGGCAGACCCTCCAACACATAACAGGAGATAGATTCCTGATGCAAATCCCCCACTCTTAAATGAATGTCATTCACTACCTGCGACAGGCATTTTTGGGCCAGAGGTACTGAGTCAATTGCAAAGACAGAAATACTATTCTAATGCATTAGTAGTCAACCTGTGAATGCGAACAAACTGTCCATCAATCAAGTTAACTCCTGCCTCGCTGTCGATAAATGCTTTGATTTTCACAGTTTTGGACTCCAGCGCCACCTCGGCAGACAGGAGAAAACGGGTACTACCAGTAAAAGACAAAAGTAGGTTTTCTTGCTCCCCACCCACACTACCAATAGTAATTTGGGAATTAAACTTTTTTTTTCCTTTTTGTTTACACCTTGATGCTGCAAGTACGGAAAAATATTCACAAAATGTCCCTTCTTGCCACAACAAAAGCAGACTCCTTTCACATGACCCAAGCTTTTACCAGTAGTTCCAGGAGTAGCTCCTCTAAACTGCATAGGCTCATCACAAGGCACAACCACCCGTGTCTCTCCATCATAAGTGTCAAAGGAAGCAGTACCATTATTGGATAGTACGTCCTGAAGGTGAGGACCCCTAGATCTCTTCCTTCAGGCATCTATCAAGACGTAGAGCAAGGGACATAGCTGCTTCCAATGACTCAGGATTTTCATGAAAACCCAATGCGTCCTGCAGTCTCTCAGAGAGACCCTGGCAGAATTGGCTATGGACAGCAGAATCGTTCCACACTGTATCCGTAGCCCATCTCCTAACTTCAGAGCAATAGGTCTCCGCAGAACGTTCTTCTTCCCGCAAACCCCGTAACTTGGTCTCGGCCTGAGAGATCTGATCCGGGTCATCATAGATAAGACCCAAGGCTCTAAAGAATTCATCTACCGACCGGAGGGACGGTGATCCGGTCGGCAGAGAAAAAGCCCAAGATTGGGCGTCCTCTTTAAGCAATGGAATAATCATACCCACACGTTGACACTCATCACCAGAAGAGTATGGATGCAGCCTAAAGTATAATTTACATGACTCCCTGAATCGGATGAAATTGTCACTACCCCTGGAAAACCTGTCCGGGAGAGCTACCCTAGGTTCAGGGCAGGCCTGGAACCCACCACCGAAACCAGCAGCCTTTGGACTCTGAATCTGCAAAACCATCGCACGGAGGTCTGCTACCTCCAAAGTCAGATTCTGCAGTTGTTCGACCAGTGCAGTCATAGCAACCATAGCTGCACAGATCAGAACAAAAAATGGCGGTATTGGATCTGAATAATGTCTCAGATGTAGTAGGGGAGAACACCAAAAGACTACAAGAAGGAAGGGAAAATACACTAGGCCTCACCGCTAGGGAAGGAAAAGGGTCACCACGTATAAAACCCTGCTCCTGGCCCTAACTCCTATCCATATGGGCACCTCTCGATGGTAGAGATGCCCATACACAGGAACCTAGAAAACCCTGGTGGCCCTCGGATGCCCTAATGGTAATGACAGGGCAGAGACAACCCGCTCCTTCTCTGGTGAAGGAACCAGCGTCTCGCTGAGGCCTAGTAAACAACAAAGGTGGGGGGGGATACAAAATACAACAAGCGGAACACTTAACTTCTGAGGCTGATGGATGAACAGGACTTCAACTAGAACCACACTCCAGCTCTTCCAAAAACCAAAATGAAGCTATCCAGAGCAAGGAGTGATGGGTAAAGTTAGATTAAATAGGGGGAGGTAAAGGTCACATGATCCCCACCTGAACAGGAGGTGTGGACATACAAGCAACACACAGACAAAGTGAAACCAAAACCAAAAGAGACCTTCTAAAACCTGTCACCGATGTGACAAATATACAATACTGTATATAGAGGTGCGGTGTAATATCCAGTATAACCAAAAAGAGCGGGCTGCACAGGCCAGTACAGTGGTCATAATGGGAGATTTTAACTTCCCAGACATTGACTGGGGTCATGGTTCTGCCTCAACCGCAAAGGGGAGAAGATTCCTCAACTTGCTGCAGGACCACTTTATAGGCCAGTTTGTAGAAGCTCCCACTAAAGGCAATGCTCTGTTGGATCTGGTAATCTCTAATGATGCAGAGCTTATTGGTAATGTTACTGTTCAAGAAACACTAGGTAATAGTGACCACAATATACACCGAGCAAAAATATAAAGCAACACTTTCGGTTTTGCTCCCATTTTGCATGAGCTGAACTCAAAGATCTGAAACATTTTCTACATACACAAAAGACACATTACTCCCAAATACTGTTCACAAATCTGTCTAAATCTGTGTTAGTGAGCACTTCTCCTTTGCCGAGATAATCTATCCCACCTCACAGGTGTGGCATATCAAAGGTGCTGATTAGACAGCATGAATATTGCACAGGTGTGCCTTAGACTGCCCACAATAAAAGCCCACTCTGAAATCTGCAGTTTGATCACACAACACAATGCCACAGATGTCGCAACGTTTGAGGGAGCGTGCAAGTGGCATGCTGACTGCAGGATTGTCTACCATAGCGGTTGCCCGTGCAATGAAAGATCATTTCTCTACCATAAGCCGCCTCCAAAGGCGTTTCAGAGAATTTGGCAGTACATCCAACCGGCCTTACAACAGCAGACCACGTGAAACCACACCAGCCCAGGACCTCCACATCCAGCATGTTCACCTCCATGATAGTCTGAGACCAGCCAGCTGGACAGCTGCAGCAAAAATCTGTTTGCATAACCAAATAATTTCTGCACACACTGTCAGAAAACGCCTCAGGGTAGCTCATCTGCATGCTCGTCGTCCTCATCGGGGTCTGGACCTGACTGCAGTTCGTCATCGTAACAGACTTGAGTGGGCAAATGCTCACATTCGTTGGAGTCTGGCACGTTGGAGAGGCATTCTGTTCACGGATGAGTCAGGGTTTTCACTGTTCAGGGCAGATGGCAGACAGCGTGTATGGTGTCGTGTGGGTGAGAGGTTTGCGGACTTCAACGTTGTGGATCAAGTGGCCCATGGTGGCGGTGGGGTTATGGTATGATCAGGCATATGTTATGGACAACGAACACAGGTGCATTTTATTGATGGCATTTTGAATGCCCAGAGATACCGTGACGAGATCCTGAGGCCCATCATCCACGACCATCACCTCATGTTGCAGCATGATAATGCACGGCCCCATATTGCAAGGATCTGTACACAATACCCGAAAGCTGAAAACATCCCAGTTCTTGCATGGCCATCATACTCACTGGACATGTCACCCATTGAGCATGTTTGGGATGCTCTGGATCGGTGTATACGACAGCGTGTTCCAGTTCCTGGAACACGCTGCAACTTCACACAGTTATTGAAGATGAGTGGACCAACATTCCACAGGCCACAACCAAGAACCTGATCAACTCTATGCGACGGAGATGTGTTGCACTGCATGAGGCAAAAAATACTGACTGGTTTTCTGACCACCCCACCAGTAAGGCAAAACTGTGCACATGTCAGAGTGGCCTTTTATTGTGGGAAGTCTAAGGCACTCCTGTGCAATATTCATGCTGTCTAATCAGCACCTTGATATGCCACACCTGTGAGGTGGGATAGATTATCTCGGCAAAGGAGAAGTGCTCACTAACAGATTTAGACAGATTTGTGTAATGGGTCTTTTGTGTAGGTAGAAAATGTTTCAGATCTTTGAGTTCAGCTCATGCAAAATGGGAGCAAAACCGAAAGTGTTGCTTTATATTTTTGCTCAGTGTAATTATATTCCCCCTAAACTATAAGAAGCAAACTCTGTCAGGAAGAGCAAAGACACTGAATTTTAAAATACTAAATTTCCCTGGGTTGAGGGCAGCTTTTCAGGGCATAGACTGGGAGCAGCTACTGTCACATAATAAGGGTCCATTCACACGTCCACAAGTGTTTTAAATGGGAGAGCTTTAAATCCACATTGAGTAATTGCACTAAAAGATTTATTCATTTATGTGACAAGTATAAACGGCTAAAATTAAACCCCCCATGGCTTACAGCTACTGTAAAAAGGGCAATAAAAGACAAATCTGAGGGATCAGCTGTAGCATTTGAAGATTACAAAGGGCTTAATAAAATCTGCAAAAAAGGAGATAAAATTAGCAAAAATACAAAATTAACAGCAGGTGGCAAAAGAGAGCAAAACACATGCCACAAAAATTATTTAAATATATAAATGCTAAAAAAACAAGGTCTGAGCAGGTAGTTCCCCTAAATAATGGTAAAGTGGGGGTAGTCACTAAAGAGTGAAGAAAAGGCAGCGTTACTAAATAGTTTTTTTTAGCTCTGCATATACAAAAGTAGAGAAAGGAGCTGACATCTGTGGTGCTGGAGCTGTTAGTACATCCAGTAATATACTCAATTGGCTAACTGTAGATATGGTCTAAGATGTTAAATAAGGTAAATGTGAACAAGACTCTGGGTCCAGCAGGATTACACCCAAGAGTGCTTAAGGAACTCAGTTCAGTCATTGCTGTGGCCCTGTTTATAATTTTTAAAGATTCTCTAGGTACTGGTACAGTGCCAAGTGATTGGTGCAAGGCAAATGTGGTGCCCATATTCAAAATAGGATGTGGTCCTTCACTGGTAATTATAGACCAGTTAGTTTAACTTCTGTTGTGTGAAAAATGTTTGAAGGACTCTTAAGGGACTATATACAGGAGTATGTGACTATAAATAATATTATAAGTGATAACCAGCATGGGTTTACCAAAGACAGAAGTTGTCAGACTAACCTGATTTGTTTTTATGAGGAGGTGAGTAGTAGCCTGGACAGAGGGGCGGCTGTGGATGTAGTGAGGTGAGTAGTAGCCTGCACAGAGGGGCGGCTGTGGATGTAGTGAGGTGAGTAGTAGCCTGCACAGAGGGGCGGCTGTGGATGTAGTGAGGTGAGTAGTAGCCTGCACAGAGGGGCGGCTGTGGATGTAGTGAGGTGAGTAGTAGCCTGGACAGAGGGGAGGCTGTGGATGTAGTGAGGTGAGTAGTAGCCTGCACAGAGGGGCGGCTGTGGATGTAGTGAGGTGAGTAGTAGCCTGGACAGAGGGGAGGCTGTGGATGTAGTGAGGTGAGTAGTAGCCTGGACAGAGGGGCGGCTGTGGATGTAGTGAGGTGAGTAGTAGCCTGCACAGAGGGGCGGCTGTGGATGTAGTGAGGTGAGTAGTAGCCTGGACAAAGGGGCAACTGTGGATGTAGTGAGGCGAGTAGAAGCCTCGACATAGGGGCCGCTGTGGATGTAGTGAGGCGAGTAGTAGCCTGGACAGAGCGGCGGGTGTGGATGTAGTAAGGCGAGTAGTAGCATTGACATAGGGGCGGCTGTGGATGTAGTGAGGCGAGTAGTAGCCTGGACAGAGGGCGGCTGTGGATGTAGTGAGGTGAGTAGTAGCCTGGACAGAGGGGCGGCTGTGGATGTAGTAAGGTGAGTAGTAGCCTGGACAGAGGGGCGGCTGTGGATGTAGGGTTTCTGCATTTTGAAAAGGCTTTTGATACTGTCTCTCATAGACCCTTATTAGGTAAAGTAAGGTCTATAGGTTTGGAAAGTATAGTCAGCAATTGGATTAAAAACTGGCTGAAGTACCGTGTCCAGAGAGTTGTGGTCAATGATTCATATTCAGAATGGTCCCAGGTTATAAGTGGTGTACCCAAAGGTTCAGGGCTGGGTCCTCTATTATTTAATTTATTGATTTATATTGAGGATCCTCAGGAAGTGGTCACAGCAGGAACAGTGGACAGTTTTAAAAAGGGTTTAGATGAATTCTTAAAAGTAAATGACATTAATGCTTATGAAAACGTGTAGAAATCTGAGTCTCACTTCCTTCTGGGATTCGCGTCCCCACCTATCCCATTGTTGAACTTGATGGACTTATGTCTTTTTTCAACCGTATTACTATGCAATTATAATATACAGGGAGTGCAGAATTATTAGGCAAGTTGTATTTTTGAGGATTAATTTTATTATTGAACAACAACCATGTTCTTAATGAACCCAAAAAACTCATTAATATCAAAGCTGAATATTTTTGGAAGTAGTTTTTAGTTTGTTTTTAGTTTTAGCTATTTTAGGGGGATATCTGTGTGTGCAGGTGACTATTACTGTGCATAATTATTAGGCAACTTAACAAAAAACAACTATATACCCATTTCAATTATTTATTTTTACCAGTGAAACCAATATAACATCTCAACATTCACAAATATACATTTCTGACATTCAAAAAAAAAAAAAAAAAAAAAAAAAAAACATCAGTGACCAATATAGCCACCTTTCTTTGCAAGGACACTCAAAAGCCTGCCATCCATGGATTCTGTCAGTGTTTTGATCTGTTCACCATCAACATTGCGTGCAGCAGCAACCACAGCCTCCCAGACACTGTTCAGAGAGGTGTACTGTTTTCCCTCCTTGTAAATCTCACAGGTTCTCAATGGGGTTCAGATCAGGTGAACAAGGAGGCCATGTCATTAGATTTTCTTCTTTTATACCCTTTCTTGCCAGCCACGTTGTGGAGTACTTGGACGCGTGTGATGGAGC
Source organism: Bufo gargarizans (assembly GCF_014858855.1). NCBI lineage: Eukaryota > Metazoa > Chordata > Amphibia > Anura > Bufonidae > Bufo > Bufo gargarizans. The sequence continues at coordinate 75,519,082 of NC_058090.1, read as the reverse complement.
ATTGTCCTGCATGAAAATCATGTTTTTCTTGAAGGATGCAGACTTCCTCCTGTACCACTGCTTGAAGAAGGTGTCTTCCAGAAACTGGCAGTAGGACTGGGAGTTGAGCTTGACTCCATCCTCAACCCGAAAAGGCCCCACAAGCTCATCTTTGATGATACCAGCCCAAACCAGTACTCCACCTCCACCTTGCTGGCGTCTGAGTCGGACTGGAGCTCTCTGCCCTTTACCAATCCAGCCACGGGCCCATCCATCTGGCCCATCAAGACTCACTCTCATTTCATCAGTCCATAAAACCTTAGAAAAATCAGTCTTGAGATATTTCTTGGCCCAGTCTTGACGTTTCAGCTTGTGTGTCTTGTTCAGTGGTGGTCGTCTTTCAGCCTTTCTTACCTTGGCCATGTCTCTGAGTATTGCACACCTTGTGCTTTTGGCACTCCAGTGATGTTGCAGCTCTAAAATTTGGCCAAACTGGTGGCAAGTGGTATCTTGGCAGCTGCACGCTTGACTTTTCTCAGTACATGGGCAGTTATTTTGCGCCTTGGTTTTTCCACACGCTTCTTGCGACCCTGTTGACTATTTTGAATGAAACGCTTGATTGTTCGATGATCACGCTTCAGAAGCTTTGCAATTTTAAGAGTGCTGCATCCCTCTGCAAGATATCTCACTATTTTTGACTTTTCTGAGCCTGTCAAGTCCTTCTTTTGACCCGATTTGCCAAAGGAAAGGAAGTTGCCTAATAATTATGCACACCTGATATAGGGTGTTGATGTCATTAGACCACACCCCTTCTCATTACAGAGATGCACATCACCTAATATGCTTAATTGGTAGTAGGCTTTCGAGCCTATACAGCTTGGAGTAAGACAACATGCATAAAGAGGATGATGTGGTCAAAATACTCATTTGCCTAATAATTCTGCACTCCCTGTATATGGGTGTGCACTGCAATAAACAGGACTATATAGCAGGTGTATTGTAATTTACATGAATGCGTAGTATAATATACATGACTATATATGGGGTGCAGTGTATTAAACTTGTGGTAGAGGCTAAAGGCAACTGACAAAGAGGAGCGCCTAACCCCTGCCCTATGCTGGCTGAGTTGTGCCCGGAGCCAGGAGCGTGGGTAAGCCTAAAAGTAGGCATACCCTAAAGGGGACTTGAAAGAAAAAGAAAAGGAAGCGCCCAGAGGTGACGGGAACTGGCGCTTATGAGGGGTCAGACGCCCCTCCCACAAATATAGTCTGACATTTCAGCCTTCCAACTTGTGGTAGAGGCTAAAGGCAACTGACAAGGAGGAGCGCCTAACTCCTGCCCCATGCTGGAGTTGTGCCCGGAGCCAGGAGCGTGGGTAAGCCTAGAAGTGGGCAAAAATGAAGCGAGGAGACTGGAATAGCAGTAAACCATTTAATACGCCCTCAGAGCACGAGATTACAAAAAGCCTGGGATATCTCGACATTTGGGTTAGGAATGTACCTAGCAAAACAAGAGGACCGCCACCGCCCCATTTTTTGGATCACGTGGGTCGGGACCTCGTTTTTAGAAGCAGCCGAAGCTGCCCCGATACGGAATGAGTGACTGGTGATGGTGAGTGTCACGAACTATGGATCCGACCGCTCCGGATCCCACAGCTCTGACGTAGTGGTCTGTGACGGAGTCTGCGCACACACAGAGACCTCACGTGACCGGGGTATTACCACTCGGCTAACACCCCCCACTACACTTCGGTAACTGCCACCACGTGGGTTCCCGGTCCACGAGCCGACTATCCGGGTCATTCACTATCACACAGATCAGTGGATGAACCGGATATCACTTACTGACCAACCGCAGTCAATCGCCCCCAGCTACAATTCCTAAATGCAATGTAACTACCTGGTAACGTCTCTTCAAAGGCAAGGTACGTTGTTCAGCAGCTTAGAATATGGAAGACTTGGCTACTTAGATTTTATAATCTTTAATAAGCGGTAAAAAGCAGTGCAGACAAATCTAATGAAAATGACTATAAATCTACAGAATAATAATAACAATATAAATAATCACGACAGTTCAAATGAAAGGGAAAAAGATGAAAGAATACTTAGTTTCTCTGTAGGGTTTCAGATGGTCGCTCATATGTCCTTTTTGAATCCTTGCAAACCCCTTTTCAGTATGTATCAGGGGAGACCCTCAAAGTTCTTCTGATACAGGGATCTGCCGTCAATGTCCAATTAAGTGTCTGGTGATGTTCCATGGGTCTCTCTCCTCTGTCCTTGTGCATGGATTTTTATGAACTCTGCCATGGGCAGGAGACTTACTTCTGTCAGCCAATGGCAGCAGAGTGACTGTCAATCCTAGGGATTGCCCCCAAGTGTTTTATGACCCCATCAAAGTTTAGTTCCTACAATGAGGATTATACTTAAGCCCGTATCTCCCTGATACATCAGCATATTTTTATACAGAATACATATTTGCGATCCTTATTTATTTACCTACAGAATGAGACCACACACGGTAATGCTGGGACCTGTAGTTCTTCTACCACCCATAGGTCAGCTAAGGAATCACATCCTCTAGTCATATTTGATACCCAATTAACCACAATAGTCTGTAGAGCCTGGATCTGGTGTCAGAAAGGGCATAAGTTGATTCATAAATGAAATATGAAAGTGGACTGGTTTTATGCCCAGAGCTAATTAAGGGCTATTAGCTCTCCTCAAACCAGACCTGGAAATTAATGACGTCACGCTCCAGCCAGGCTTGACAGCGAGCTGGGCCTGGTATAGCTTTTATGACCTTTTATTGCTGGCCTTACAGAGTAGTGGTAATAAAAGTGTCCATCTATATCATAGGCGACCCAGGCTTCATGAAGATGAGAGTTCACAGTTTTTTACATAGGCCAGAAGCATATAAGATGGCTACCCAGAGGAATTATGTATGTATGCCGGCACACCTCCCTCTTTTAAAAGGTTGCCTGGGGAAATGGCCACAAGCCTATTCCCCAGCAACCCAGCCGTCTCCGGACGATTCTCCCTGCCGCGACAACCCGTCGGCATTTCCATGTAAACTACCTTTTCTGTGCTGCACGGTGAAGTTGTACTGCTGCAAAATCAGGCTCCATCTCAGCAGTTTCGCATTGTCTCCTGCGAGACGTGCCAACCAGCTGAGGGGATTGTGATCGGTGATCACTGTGAAACTGCGTCCATACAGGTAGTGTTGTAGCTTTTGCAGGGACCACACAATAGCTAAACACTCCTTCTCTATTGTGGAGTAGCTGGTCTCCCTGGCCAGTAACTTACGGCTCAGGTATAGTACAGGATGCTCCTCCCCGGCCTGGTTCACCTGACTCAGGACTGCACCCAGACCAAAGGCGGAAGCATCCGTGTGGACCACAAACTTCCGAGTGAAATCTGGGGCCTGAAGCACAGGAGCACTGGCTAGTGCATCCTTCAGGGCCTGGAAGCCTTGCTCGCATTCCGGCGTCCATGACACCATCCTGGGCAGCTTCTTCTTGGTCAAGTCTGTCAGAGGCTTGGCCAGGGCGCTATAGTTCGGGATGAACTTCCTATAGTACCCGGCCGTTCCCAAGAAAGACATGACCTGCTTCTTGGTGAGAGGTGTTGGCCATCTCGTAATGGCTTTCACCTTCTCTATTTCCGGCCTCAGTGTGCCTCCTCCTACTCTGTGGCCTAAGTAAGTGACCTCATTCATGCCCAGCTGGCACTTGCTAGGCTTAACAGTTAGTCCAGCCGCAGCAAGTTTGTCCAGTACTTGCGACAGGTGCACCAGATGCTCCTTCCACGTGGGGCTATACACGGCAATGTCGTCTAAATAGGCGACAGCACATTCTTCTAGTCCTTCCAGCAAGTCATTCACAAGCCTTTGAAAGGTGGCTGGCGCATTCTTCATCCCAAACGGCATTACAGTAAATTCGTATAAGCCGAAAGGGGTGATGAAGGCCGACTTCTCCTGAGCCTCCGAGGTCAGGGGAATCTGCCAATACCCCCTGCTCAGGTCCATGATGGTCAGGTAGCTGGCTCCTGCCAACTTATCTAACAGTTCATCAATCCTGGGCATGGGGTAAGCATCCGAGGTTGTGATGGCATTCAGTTTCCGATAATCCACACAGAACCTGGTTGTCTGATCTTTCTTCGGGACCAGAACCACCGGTGAGGCCCAAGCGCTGTGGGATTTCTGAATGACCCCGAGCTGCTTCATCTCCTCGATCTCTCTCCTGAGGTCTGCCTGGACCTCTAGTGAGACACGGTAGGCGGACTGCTTTGTGGGAGCATGTGTACCTGTGTCCACATGATGGACTGCAAGGTGTGTTCTCCCGGGTTTCCCTGTAAAAGTGTCACGGTGAGCCGTCAACACTTCTAAGAGCTGAGATCTCTGCTGGGACGAGAGTTGCGGGTTGAGGGTTAAGTCCACCTCCAACTCTCGAGTGTCAGCTAGCAGATCTAGTAGGGGGTCGGCCTCCTCCCTTTCGGGCAGGCTGCAAACCGGCATAACATGTGGCGTTCTCTCGTGATGCTCCTTGAGCATGTTGACGTGAAACGTCTTCTGTCTCCTACCTCCCTCTCCAAGGCCCACCACATAATTTACCTTACTCAGACATTTGACAATGGGGTACGGCCCTTCCCATGCAGCTTGCAGTTTGTTTTGCCGCATTGGCAGCAGGACATAGACCTTCTGCCCCTCCTGGTAGATTCTCTCTCGGGCAGTGCGGTTATACCACTGCTTCTGTTTGCTTTGGGCCTGCACCATATTCTCCTGTACCAGACCTACCAGCGACTCCATTTTGTCTCGGAACCTGAGGACATAGTCTACTACAGAGACTTCAGTTCCGGCAACCCTGCCTTCCCAAGACTCTCTGATTAGGTCTAGGGGACCTCTTACTCGTCGACCATACAGGAGTTCGAAGGGCGAAAACCCGGTTGACTCCTGGGGAACCTCTCTGTAGGCAAATAGCAGGTGAGGTAGATATCGTTCCCAGTCCTTCCCTTGCGCCTCCACAAACGTCTTCAGCATCTGCTTCAACGTCCCGTTGAAGCGCTCACAGAGGCCGTTTGTTTGTGGGTGGTAAGGGCTGGCTACGATATGGTTCACCTGTATTTTCCTACAGAGCCCCTGCATTAGTTCAGACATGAACTGAGGTCCTTGGTCGCTGAGAAGCTCAGCTGGGAACCCCACTCTCGTGAAGATCCCCAGCAGGGCGTCTGCAACCTTGTCCGCCCTAATGGAGGATAACGCCACTGCTTCCGGGTAGCGCGTCGCATAATCCACCAGGGTTAATATGAACCGTTTACCCGAACTGCTGGGGATGGCCAGGGGACCAATGATGTCCACGGCCACCCTCCTGAAGGGTTCATCAATTATTGGTAAGGGATTCAATGGAGCTCGGTGACGGTCTCCTGCTTTGCCAACTCGCTGACAGGTGTCGCAGGACCTGCAGTACTTGGCGACATCTGCCCCGAGGCCAGGCCAGAAAAAGTTCTGCATCACCCGGGACTTTGTTTTGGTTATTCCCAGGTGACCAGCTAAGGGGATCTCATGAGCCACTTGCAGTAATTGTTCCCTGAACTGCACAGGTACAATGAGCTGCCTCTTGAGTGGCCCCACCCTACTGTCACTGTGGGAGATGTCCTCCTTATACAGTTTCCCATTGTCCCAACACACTCGGTATTTGTCTCCCTCAGTGGGAGGGCTGGCAGCTAACCCTCTTAGCTGCTCCAAGGTAGGGTCATCTCGCAGGGCCTGCTCAAAGGCGGCACTACAAGTCCCAGCCAGCTGTCCTGTGGCGAACAGGGACAGTGGCTGAGGCTCTGACGCGGTTAAGTCCACGGGGTCCGAACCGGTGGAAGGGGACACTTCCACTTGCTCTTCCCCAATGGAGCGTTCCGCTGCGGCTTTTGCAGCCCTGCGAGTGACGGGCAACACAGGCACAATAATGTCATCACATTTAACATTTGCACAACTTGAATCAGTTAAACACATGTTTGCTACCTGCGTACATACACCCGCCATCCCCTCTACATCTCCTGTCATAGGAGAACTGCTCCCACACACCCCACCTCCCACCTCCCGAGGTCCATCCCCAAGGTTATCTGATGTTACGCAAACATCCTTGCACAGTACCTCGGTATGTCCAGGGACCTCCATAGGGACGGGTGAGTCCTGTGTGCTTCCAGGGGGCACGTAGCACGAGACCAATCGTCCTAGGTCAGTGCCTAATAAAACATTTGTGGGGATCTCCGCAGAGACTCCCACCTCCCTTACTCCACTCCCAGCCCCCCAATCAAGGAAAACACGAGCTAGGGGAACATTAGGGCTCACCCCCCCAACTCCCGTGATGGTGAGGCTTTTGCCGGGAATAAGGTCTGCGTCATCCACTAGTTCAGGCCGAACTAGTGTGACTTCGGCTCCTGTATCGCGGAAGCCTGTGGTGCACCGGTTGCCCACAGTAACCGACTGTAGGTTGTCTGCGGTGTGTCTTGCAGCTCCATTCACTAACAGCACAGATGATGGGTTGCGGGCAAGCTTGCCAGGAGGTGCTGTCTTCTTCTCCGGGCACGAGTGGCTGAGGTGTCCTGGCTTGCCGCACGCATAGCACTTGCGCACGTCTGTCGGTGCTGGCTTGACTCCTTCCGGTCTTTGTGCAGGCCTGTGAAAGGGTCGCTGGACAGGAACCGACAAAGCTGGCCGTGAGGAAGAAGCAGATGAAGAGGTTCCTCCCAGACGGGACAGAGTGTCTTTGAATGCCCGAGTGCTGGGCATGGCGACATATTCATCGGCTAGCTCAGCCGCCTCTCGCGCACTCTTCGGCTTGTGCTCACATACATATTTTTGCACATCTGTGGGGCAATTGGAGACAAACTGTTCTCGGACCATCAGATCCGCCAGGGACTGCTTGGTGTCCTCTGTGAGGGGATCAGACCACTGTTGAAAGGTGGTCTGCAACTTGCCCAGATGGTCCATAAAAGTATCTCCGGGCCCTCTCCGCAGGGACCGGAACCGTAAACGGTAAGTCTCTGGAGTCAGCTGGTACTTGACCAGAATAGCCTTTTTGATGACCGCGTAACTGGTACGCTCTGCTAATGGTAGTCCGACCAGGGCCTCCATAGCTTTGCCCTTCAGTGCGGACATTAGATGTCCCGCCCACTGTGGCTCTGGTACCTGGTACTGCTGGCATGAGGTTTCAAAAGCATGCAGGAAAAGATCAATGTCACAGTTCTCAGACTCCATCACAGGCAGTTTTGGCTTGACCATCAGGGATGGGCCTGTGGATGTGGCATGCCGGTCGGACCCCTGAAGCTGTACTCGGGCCATGTCCAGTTCATGCCTGCGGACAGCTTCCCGTTCTGCAGCCTCGCGCTCAGCCTTGCGCTCTGCAGCCTCGAGCTCAGCCTTACGCTCTGCACGACGTGCCTCCAGCAGCCGAAAATATAAGTCCGGGTTACTGAGCATTAGTTGGTCCAGCCCATTTTGGGATGGCATAGAGACAGAGTTATGTCCAGCTAGAGGACTGCAAGCCCCAGCAGGCTGTCCTCCTCCCAGTTCATCATCCTCATTCTGGAAGGGGTCACCTGGCTCAGGGGCCCCAGAGTCTCCTCCATTCTCTGAATCCTGCAGGGATGACTCTTGACTCCTCCGTGCACATAACTCCTGGATAAGGACAGTCTTATTTTTCCCATATACTTGGATGCCTTTGTGCTCACACAGAGCTGTGATATCAGCCACGCTCAGGGCGTCATAATTCACGGATTCGGACATTATTGCCAAATAAAAGATAGGACAGAAAACAAGAGAGAGGGGAGGGTACTGTCGTGAATTATTATTCTATCAAAACTAATGCACTGTGCTTCGTCTTCCAGAATTTTTCAATCCTTTAGTACAGAGTTATGGACATAACTTCATGCACTAATATTCTAAGCATACAGAATCCCACCGCTGCCACCATAAAAATGTCACGAACTATGGATCCGACCGCTCCGGATCCCACAGCTCTGACGTAGTGGTCTGTGACGGAGTCTGCGCACACACAGAGACCTCACGTGACCGGGGTATTACCACTCGGCTAACACCCCCCACTACACTTCGGTAACTGCCACCACGTGGGTTCCCGGTCCACGAGCCGACTATCCGGGTCATTCACTATCACACAGATCAGTGGATGAACCGGATATCACTTACTGACCAACCGCAGTCAATCGCCCCCAGCTACAATTCCTAAATGCAATGTAACTACCTGGTAACGTCTCTTCAAAGGCAAGGTACGTTGTTCAGCATCTTAGAATATGGAAGACTTGGCTACTTAGATTTTATAATCTTTAATAAGCGGTAAAAAGCAGTGCAGACAAATCTAATGAAAATGACTATAAATCTACAGAATAATAATAACAATATAAATAATCACGACAGTTCAAATGAAAGGGAAAAAGATGAAAGAATACTTAGTTTCTCTGTAGGGTTTCAGATGGTCGCTCATATGTCCTTTTTGAATCCTTGCAAACCCCTTTTCAGTATGTATCAGGGGAGACCCTCAAAGTTCTTCTGATACAGGGATCTGCCGTCAATGTCCAATTAAGTGTCTGGTGATGTTCCATGGGTCTCTCTCCTCTGTCCTTGTGCATGGATTTTTATGAACTCTGCCATGGGCAGGAGACTTACTTCTGTCAGCCAATGGCAGCAGAGTGACTGTCAATCCTAGGGATTGCCCCCAAGTGTTTTATGACCCCATCAAAGTTTAGTTCCTACAATGAGGATTATACTTAAGCCCGTATCTCCCTGATACATCAGCATATTTTTATACAGAATACATATTTGCGATCCTTATTTATTTACCTACAGAATGAGACCACACACGGTAATGCTGGGACCTGTAGTTCTTCTACCACCCATAGGTCAGCTAAGGAATCACATCCTCTAGTCATATTTGATACCCAATTAACCACAATAGTCTGTAGAGCCTGGATCTGGTGTCAGAAAGGGCATAAGTTGATTCATAAATGAAATATGAAAGTGGACTGGTTTTATGCCCAGAGCTAATTAAGGGCTATTAGCTCTCCTCAAACCAGACCTGGAAATTAATGACGTCACGCTCCAGCCAGGCTTGACAGCGAGCTGGGCCTGGTATAGCTTTTATGACCTTTTATTGCTGGCCTTACAGAGTAGTGGTAATAAAAGTGTCCATCTATATCATAGGCGACCCAGGCTTCATGAAGATGAGAGTTCACAGTTTTTTACATAGGCCAGAAGCATATAAGATGGCTACCCAGAGGAATTATGTATGTATGCCGGCACAGTGAGTGGGTTATACACGAGACCTGACGCCAAGGTCCTGATATGGGATGTGAACTGGACAGATGACAGAAAACCTTAGTGGAAAGGCAACAGCAGGAAATCAGGGGGAACGTCTTGCAGCAGAGCCAACTGAAGGACCTGACCGGGCACCAATCATTGGAGGTTCTGAAAAACTTGACCTCGGTGGGAGGCCCGTGCTGGTTGGTTATGGTGGAAGGTAGATGGAAGACAAAATGGTCCTGGGCCCAGGTCAGTTGCTGCTTCTGCAAACCCTGATGCCTGGAGGTGGAGCGGGTGAACTCGCCTGGCCTGAGGAAACCGTAAAATCCAGAGGTACATTGCAGCCTTGATGACTAAGCTGGGAGAGGGCCCAAAAGGATGACCATCCAAAGCAAAAGAAAGTCCCTAAACATCTCACCGGAGACAGGCTGTCTACGGGCAGGAGAGGCATCCCCGCTTTTCTGGACTCCCCAAAGCTCAGCCTTGACAACCTGTATTGAAAAAATAGAACCTCCGCCTGGTCTGTGGAGCATGAAGCAGTGCTGGATCCTGGCAAAGTACAGTTTAATAGTATTATAAGACAGCTTGAGGTAGAGATGACAATGGGCGATGAACGCCAAAATGTAGGAGATGTCATCGAGGGTACCTTGCGGATGAGACCTGGAGAATTCCTTATACATTTTTAGGCTGGCTTGGTAATTCCTGGCGGTGTTGGAGGAGAGAGAATGTTGTACTAGGTTCCTGGCATGTGGGAGGAGGGATTCTAATCCATCACCAGGGAATTGAAGGCTGGGGGTGGGGACCCCATGGGGTCTGCTTCTGGCATCACCTGGAAAAAAAGAAGGTAATTAAAGCGGGACAGAGCATCCGCAGCTACGTCCTCAGCCCCTGGGATGTGATTACAAAAGATATGAAAGTTATGGGACAGGGAGAGCCACACTAATTTGCGGAGGAGGGACATGATCTTAAGGGATTTTGCCCTGCCTTTCAAGATAATGTCGACCAGAGCTTGATTGTCGGTGACAAATATCACAGGCGCATTGGCCCACTGATGTCCCCAAACTTGGGCGGCCGCCACAATAGGGCAAAGTTCCACCAGGGAAGAGGAGCTCAGCCCTTCGGGATCCGACCGGACTTCTCCGGGCCACTGACCAGCCATCCAATGGGACACAAATATAGCCGCGAACCCGCGGGAACGCAGCCGCATCAGAAAAAAAACGGTGGGGGATGAAGGCCCCCAAAACGGAACAAAGAGGAAAATGCTGTTCCACCAGGATAGGAACAGCGACCACATGGCCAAGCCCACCATAGCATGGCTATCCAGATAGATGATGCTGTCCTGGTCAGGAGCCGAAGGCAGCAACTGGAGCAGCCTGGAGATGAACGCCCTGCCCTGTGGCATGATCCTGGAGGCGAAATTGAGCCGCATAATTGCGGTTGGACAGGAAGGAGCTTCAAGGCATCAGCAATATCCGCCTTTACCAACCAAGAACCCCTGCCGGAGAGCAGGATGGACTTCATTGCCTCATCAATAGAGGAATATTGCATAGAGAACTCCTCTGATGGAATGAGCGAATTGAGACTGGGTGTGGCAAAAGCATGAGGAGCGTAAAGATCATAAATTAAACGTTTTTATTAGATGATTTTTTAGAGACCAGACCAACCGGGTTGATACGCCAGGAAGAAAAGGGGATGACTTCGAACAGGCCAATGGGGAACCCCTTATCGACCTCAGACTGTCACGGCGGACGTGCACTCAGTATAACAGATAACACACCAACCAGGCTCTGGACGAGAGACAGGGGAAGGGTCACCTCCTAGCTTATCCCTGACCTCTTTCCCTGCACTGCTCAGCCCACATGCAGACCTTGAAGGTAGGTGTGCTGTGTCCTCCAGCCTGGGCTGACAAAACCCTGAACTCCCTGAGATGGTGAAGTGGGGAAATAAGAGCAGCCTGCTCGCACAGAACCTGGATGGGATAGATGACACAAACAACCAAACTAGGAATGACACTTATCTTTGAGAGCAGGAACTGACAGCCAACCTTCCCTCCAAGCTTCCCAGACCACAATGATCAGTATAATCCGCTCAGAGCATTTAGCTGGAGGCCATTTAACCGCCTCCGGACCGCCTAACACAGATGTGCGGTCCGGAGGCAGCAGCCCTGAGCGGAGTGACGCATATACGCGTCATCTCGCGAGAGCCGAGATTTCCTGTGAACGCGCGCACACAGGCACGCGTGTTCACAGGAACTGAAGGTAAGCGAGTGGATCTCCAGCCTGCCAGCGGCGATCGCTCGCTGGCAGGCTGGAGATGTGATTTTTTTAACCCCTAACAGGTATATTAGACGCTGTTTTGATAACAGCGTCTAATATACCTGCTACCTGGTCCTCTGGTGGTCCCTTTTGTTTGGATCGACCACCAGAGGACACAGGTAGCTGTGTAAAGTACCACAAAACACTACACTACACCCCCCCCTGTCACTTATTAACCCATGATCACCCATGATCACCCCATATAGACTCCCTGATCACCCCCCTGTCATTGATCACCCCCCTGTCATTGATCACCCCCCTGTCAGGCTCCGTTCAGACGTCCGTATGATTTTTACGGATCCACGGATACATGGATCGGATCCGCAAAACACATACAGACGTCTGAATGGAGCCTTACAGGGGGGTGATCACTGACAGGCGGGTGATCACCCATATAGATTCCCTGATCACCCCCTGTCATTGATCACCCCCCTGTAAGGCTCCATTCAGATGTCCGTATGATTTTTACGGATCCACGGATACATGGATCGGATCCGCAAAACACATACGGACGTCTGAATGCAGCCTGACAGGGGGGTGATCAATGACAGGGGGGTGATCACCCCATATAGACTCCCTGATCACCCCCCTGTCATTGATCACCCCCTGTAAGGCTCCATTCAGACATTTTTTTTGGCCCAAGTTAGCGGATTTTTTTTAATTTTTTTTTGTTTTTTCTTACTAAGTCTCATATTCCACTAACTTGTGTCAAAAAATAAAATATCACATGAACTCACCATACCCCTCACGGAATCCAAATGCGTAAAATTTTTTAGACATTTATATTCCAGACTTCTTCTCACGCTTTAGGGCCCCTAAAATGCCAGGGCAGTATAAATACCCCACATGTGACCCCATTTCGGAAAGAAGACACCCCAAGGTATTCCGTGAGGGGCATATTGAGTCCATGAAAGATTGAAATTTTTGTCCCAAGTTAGCGGAAAGGGAGACTTTGTGAGAAAATACAAAAAAATCAAAAATCAAATTTCCGCTAACTTGTGCCAAAAAAAAATAAAAAATTCTATGAACTCACCATGCCCCTCATTGAATACCTTGGGGTGTCTTCTTTCCAAAATGGGGTCACATGTGGGGTATTTATACTGCCCTGGCTTTTTAGGGGCCCGAAAGCGTGAGAAGAAGTCTGGGATCCAAATATCTAAAAATGCCCTCCTAAAAGGAATTTGGGCTGCTTTGCGCATCTAGGCTGCAAAAAAGTGTCACACATCTGGTATCGCCGTACTCAGGAGAAGTTGGGTAATGTGTTTTGGGGTGTCATTTTACATATACCCATGCTGGGCGAGATAAATATCTTGGTCAAATGCCAACTTTGTATAAAAAAATGGGAAAAGTTGTCTTTTGCCAAGATATTTCTCTCACCCAGCATGGGTATATGTAAAATGACACCCCAAAACACATTCCCCAACTTCTCCTGAGTACGGCGATACCAGATGTGTGACACTTTTTTGCAGCCAAGGTGGGCAAAGGGACCCACATTCCAAAGTGCACCTTTCGGATTTCACCGGTCATTTTTTACAGATTTTGATTGCAAACTACTTCTCACACATTTGGGCCCCTAAATTGCCAGGGCAGTATAACTACGCCACAAGTGACCCCATTTTGGAAAGAAGACACCCCAAGGTATTCCGTGAGGGGCATGGCGAGTTCCTAGAATTTTTTATTTTTTGTCGCAAGTTAGTGGAATATGAGACTTTGTAAGACAAAAAAGAATCATAATTTTCCGCTAACTTGTGACAAAAAATAAAAAGTTCTATGAACTCACTATGCCCATCAGCGAATACCTTAGGATGTCTACTTTCCGAAATGAGGTCATTTGTGGGGTGTTTGTACTGTCTGGGCATTGTAGAACCTCAGGAAACATGACAGGTGCTCAGAAAGTCAGAGCTGCTTCAAAAAGCGGAAATTCACATTTTTGTACCATAGTTTGTAAACGCTATAACTTTTACCCAAACCATTTTTTTTTGCCCAAACATTTTTTTTTTTATCAAAGACATGTAGAACAATAAATTTTTAGAAAAATTTATATATGGATGTCGTTTTTTTTGCAAAATTTTACAGCTGAAAGTGAAAAATGTCATTTGTTTGCAAAAAAAATCGTTAAATTTCGATTAATAACAAAAAAAGTTAAAATGTCAGCAGCAATGAAATACCACCAAATGAAAGCTCTATTAGTGAGAAGAAAAGGAGGTAAAATTCATTTGGGTGTTAAGTTGCATGACTGAGCAATAAACGGTGAAAGTAGTGTAGTGCAGAAGTGTAAAAAGTGGCCTGGTCATTAAGGGGGTTTCAGCTAGCGGGGTTGAAGTGGTTAAACTAATGACCCCACCCAGTGCACCTGATGAGAGGCGGATCCAGCACGGCACCAAAACAAATACTAAACTCGTGCTGCTATCCTGGCCGACCTCCGCACATCGTCAGAGTGGGGCATGACTGTACCCCTTCCCCCCTTCTACAGGTGACCTCCGGACACCCCGGACCAACCTTATCCGGGTGGGACCTATGAAAGGCCCTCACCAGTCGGCTGGCGTTGACATCTGACGCTGGAACCCACATCCTCTCCTCAGGACCGTATCCCCTCCAGTGTACCAGGTACTGGAGGGAACCCCGAAGAACTCTCGAGTCGAGAATCCTGGAGATCTCGAACTCCAAGTTTCCCTCGACTAGAACAGGAGGAGGAGGCAATGGCGATGGTACCACCGGTTTAACATATTTTTTTACTAAAGACCTGTGAAAGACATCATGGATCCTCCAAGTCTGCGGAAGATCCAGCCGAAACGCCACAGGATTGATCACCGCAGAAATTTTATACGGACCAACAAATCTTGGACCCAATTTCCAAGATGGCACTCTCAACTTGATATTCTTAGTGGACAACCACACCAGATCACCCACACACAGGTCCGGACCAGTCACACGTCAGCCATTCGTTTATACCTCTCACCCATCCTCTCCAAATTCCCTTGAATCCTCCGCCAGATAGAGGACAAGGCAGAAGAGAATCTCTCCTCCTCTGGCATCCCGGAGGAACCAGACCCAGAAAAAAGGTACCAAACTGAGGATGGAAACCGTATGCGCCAAGAAATGGCGACTTACCCGTGGACTCCTGTCTACGGTTATTCAATGGAAATTCTGCTAAGGACAAGAATGAGGACCAGTCCTCCTGATTCTCAGCCACAAAGCACCTCAAGTAGGTCTCCAGGTTTTGATTGGTACGCTCCGTCTGACCATTCGACTGTGGATGAAAAGCCGACAAGAATGAAAGTTGAATGCCAAGCCGAGAGCAGAACGCCCTCCAAAACCTGGAGACAAACTGCGTGCCCCTATCAGAGACCACATCCGAAGGAATACCGTGCAATTTCACAATATTATCCACAAAAATCTGCGCAAGAGTCTTAGCGTTAGGAAGACTCGTTAGTGGTATAAAGTGAGCCATTTTACTGAAACGGTCGACTACCACCAAAATCACTGTTCTCCCGGAGGAACTCGGCAGGTCCGTAATAAAGTTCATGGACAAATGCGTCCAAGGACGAGATGGAATACACAATGGAAGAAGTGAACCAGGAGGTAGAGTATGAGCAACCTTTGACCGAGCGCAGGTTTCACAAGCGGTCACGTAATTCTCAATGCTCTTACGTAACCCTGGCTACCAGAACCTCCGGGACACCAGATCACAGGTGGACTTACCACCAGAATGTCCAGCGAGAACAGTATCGTGATGTTCCTTGAACACCTTGTATCGTAGGCCCTCAGGAACAAACAACCTCCCTGGGGGACAAGAACCAGGAGCCCCCTCCTGAGCTCCCAACACCTCCATCTCCAATTCGGGGTACAGAGCGGAGACCACCACATCCGCCAAAATCGGCACTGGATCTTCTGAATCACCTCCCCCAGGGAAGCTGCGAGACAAGGCACCTGCCTTGACGTTCTTGACCCCTGGGCGAAAAGTAACCACGAAATTGAACCTGGTAAAAAACAGTGACCATCTGGCCTGCCTAGGGTTCAGATGCTTGGCAGTTTGCAGGTAAGCCAAATTCTTATGGTCTGTATACCCCGGGGGTGAGACGCCCCCTCTAACCAGTGACGCCATTCCTCAAAAGGTCAACAACTCCCTATCTCCAACATCATAATTCCTCTCGGCGACCGAGAGCTTCTTGGAGAAGAAGGCACACGGGACCCACTTGCCAGGGGAAGAACCCTGTGACAGCACCGCCCCTACCCCCACCTCTGATGCATCAACCTCCACCACGAATGGCTGAGACACATCCGGCTGCACCAGAATGGGAGCAGACGCAAAACGCTCCTTAATAGTCGAAAAGGCCTGCAATGCCTCATTCGACCAGACAGAGACATCGGCACCCTTCTTGGTCATATCAGTAAGAGGTTTGACTATGGTGGAATAATTTGAAAAAAAAAAAATCTATAATAATTCGTAAACCCCAAGAACCGCATCAAAGCTTTCCGATTCTCCGGTCGGTCCCACTCCAGAACCGCCCCGACCTTTTCGGGGTCCATACGAAAACCGGAATCAGAAAGCATGTATCCCAAGAACGGAAGCTCTTGCAACGCAAACAAACATTTCTCCAATTTGGCATATAACTTATTCTCCCGAAGGATCGTCAAAACCTGTCTCACATGATCCTGATGGGTCTTCAGATCAGGAGAATAAATTAAAATGTCATCTAGGTAAACTACTGCGAACCTCCCCACCAAGTAATGAAAAAGGTCATTGACTTATCGCTGAAATACTGCTGGTGCATTCGTCAACCCAAAAGGCATTACCAGGTTCTCAAAATGACCCTTGTGCGTATTGAAGGCCGTTTTCCACTCATCCCCCTCCTTCATCCTGATCAGATTGTATGCTTCTCTCAAATCCAACTTGGAGAACACCTTGGCTCCAACAATCTGATCAAAAAGATCAGAGATCAAAGGCAGGGGATATGGATCCCGGACTGTAATACGGTTCAACTCCCGGAAATCCAAACACGGTCTCAGTGATCCATCTTTCTTCTTCACGAAGGACAAACCTACTGCCACTGGAGACTTAGATGGTCCAATATGACCCTTTGCCAAACTCTCGGCGACATACTTTCGCATGACCTCTCTCTCGGGTTGAGGGAGGTTGTAAAGCCGAGACTTAGGCAACTTAGCCCCCAGAATGAGATTCACTGGAGAATCATAGTCTCGATGAGGGGGCAATTCCTGAGCCCCACCCTCCGAAAAATCCGAGAGATACTGAGGCAAGGCCGTAATGGACACATCAGAGATAGATGTGACAAGACAATTATCCGAACAAAACTTGCTCAAACCAATGATTTGTCTAGCTTGCCAATCTATAATTGGGTTATGTCTAAACAACCATGGCAACCCCAAAACTATTGGAGCTGGCAAATACTTCATGACAAAACAAGAAATAATTTTTAGCATGTGAATCACCCACCCTTAAATGAATACCATGAACAATGTGAGTAAGGCTCCTTTGAGAAAGAGGGGAAGAATCAATTGCAAAAACACGAATCTCGTTCTCTAACGTGCAAGTACTTAGTCCTAGGTCTTGAAGAAAAAGAAAGTCAATTAGGTTTACCCCAGCACCACAATCAAGGAAAACATCAACAAACACATTTCTAGACTCTAGCGCCACCATAGCTGAAAGGAGAAAACGGGAACTGCAGGGAGCTTGCATACCCATCTGCTCCACCACACTATTCATACTACCAAGTGTGAGGGGAGTTTTTTTTTCTTTTTCTCTTCCTCTTCCCACAATAGTAACAAAGATAGTAGAGACTTTTGAAAAGTGCACAATCAGAATGGCAAGATATCTGACCTAGCTGCATGGGTTCCTCCCCTACCCCAGAGTAACAAGCAATATCACCCTGGGCAGCTGGTGAAACAAAACCACACGCGGGAGGAATCCCCTGCACGGAGGGACCCTTACACCTCTCTCTGATAAGTCTATCCAAACGTATAGCCAAAGACATTGCATTCTCCAAAGTATCTGGGTATTCATGAAAAGCCAGGGCATCTTTCAACCTTTCAGATAACCCCTGACAAATCTGACTACGTAACGCGGGGTCGTTCCACCCCAACTCAGTAGCCCACCTCCTAAACTCTGTGCAGTAAACCTCAGCAGTATGTTTACCCTGTAGTAAGTTACGCAATTTCGATTCTGCCATCGAGACTCGATCTGGGTCATCGTAAATCAATCCCAGGGCTTTGAAAAATTCCTCCATCGACCGGAGGGCCAGAGAAAAAGCCCAGGATTGCGCGTCCCCTTTAAGCAAAGACATGATGATACCCAACCTCTGATCTTCATTACCTGATGAAAATGGATGCAATCGAAAGTACAAATTACATGACTCTTTGAAGCGGAAAAAATCATCCGTACCCCCTGTAAATTTCTCGGGAAGAGCGACTTTAGGCTCCCCAACAATTTTACCTGTACCCGATGCCAGAACCCTCTGACACTGTGACCGAACTACGCAGATCCGCAACCTCTAGGGATAAACCCTGCATGCGGTCAACCACTGCATCAATTGACGCCATCACAAAAGCGCTGAGCAATGGCAGTCACAGTATGGCGGATTATAATGTCACGGCGGACGTGCACTCAGTATAACAGATAACACACCAACCAGGCTCTGGACGAGAGACAGGGAGAAGGGTCACCTCCTAGCTTATCCCTGACCTCTTTCCCTGCACTGCTCAGCCCACATGCAGACCTTGAAGGTAGGTGTGCTGTGTCCTCCAGCCTGGGCTGACAAAACCCTAAACTCCCTGAGATGGTGAAGTGGGGAAATAGGAGCAGCCTGCTCACACACAACCTGGATGGGATAGATGACACAAACAACCAAACTAGGAATGACACTTATCTTTGAGAGCAGGAACTGACAGCCAACCTTCCCTCCAAGCTTCCCAGACCACAATGATCAGTATAATCCGCTCAGCGCACTTAGCTGGAGGCCATTTAAACCAATAACTCCACCCAGTGCACCTGATGAGAGGCGGATCCAGCACGGCACCAAAACAAATACTAAACTCGTGCTGCTATCCTGGCCGACCTCCGCACATCGTCAGAGTGGGGCATGACACAGACAGGAGCAACTCCTCAACCGCAAGTTACCGCCCTCCCAAGACGTCTGAGGAAGGGCAATAAGGCCTGTGTGGAAGCCTTCCGTAAAACCAAACAGGAATTGAACAAACCATCTGTAATGATGATCCTGCAGAAGGACGCCAAGTAAATCGATATTAATGTCGGCTAGTCAGGACTGTTTGGCAGACCTCTTGGGACAGGCGGAATGAGGGTGAGCCCTGAAGCACAAGGAGCAGACGTGGAGAGCCTTGAAGCTGCTGAAGGCACATCCGCCCGCATTGAAGTTATTATAGACCTGGCTTCTACCCAGGTACACTATACAGGGAGTGCAGAATTATTAGGCAAGTTGTATTTTTGAGGATTAATTTTATTATTGAACAACAACCATGTTCTCAATGAACCCAAAAAACTCATTAATATCAAAGCTGAATATTTTTGGAAGTAGTTTTTAGTTTGTTTTTAGTTTTAGCTATTTTAGGGGGATATCTGTGTGTGCAGGTGACTATTACTGTGCATAATTATTAGGCAACTTAACAAAAAACAAATATATACCCATTTCAATTATTTATTTTTACCAGTGAAACCAATATAACATCTCAACATTCACAAATATACATTTCTGACATTCAAAAACAAAACAAAAACAAATCAGTGACCAATATAGCCACCTTTCTTTGCAAGGACACTCAAAAGCCTGCCATCCATGGATTCTGTCAGTGTTTTGATCTGTTCACCATCAACATTGCGTGCAGCAGCAACCACAGCCTCCCAGACACTGTTCAGAGAGGTGTACTGTTTTCCCTCCTTGTAAATCTCACATTTGATGATGGACCACAGGTTCTCAATGGGGTTCAGATCAGGTGAACAAGGAGGCCATGTCATTAGATTTTCTTCTTTTATACCCTTTCTTGCCAGCCACATTGTGGAGTACTTGGACGCGTGTGATGGAGCATTGTCCTGCATGAAAATCATGTTTTTCTTACCTTGCAGACTTCTTCCTGTACCACTGCTTGAAGAAGGTGTCTTCCAGAAACTGGCAGTAGGACTGGGAGTTGAGCTTGACTCCATCCTCAACCCGAAAAGGCCCCACAAGCTCATCTTTGATGATACCAGCCCAAACCAGTACTCCACCTCCACCTTGCTGGCATCTGAGTCGGACTGGAGCTCTCTGACCTTTACCAATCCAGCCATCTGGCCCATCAAGACTCACTCTCATTTCATCAGTCCATAAAACCTTAGAAAAATCAGTCTTGAGATATTTCTTGGCCCAGTCTTGACGTTTCAGCTTGCGTGTCTTGTTCAGTGGTGGTCGTCTTTCAGCCTTTCTTACCTTGGCCATGTCTCTGAGTATTGCACACCTTGTGCTTTTGGGCACTCCAGTGATGTTGCAGCTCTGAAATATGGCCAAACTGGTGGCAAGTGGCATCTTGGCAGCTGCACGCTTGACTTTTCTCAGTTCATGGGCAGTTATTTTGCGCCTTGGTTTTTCCACACGCTTCTTGCGACCCTGTTGACTATTTTGAATGAAACGCTTGATTGTTCGATGATCACGCTTCAGAAGCTTTGCAATTTTAACAGTGCTGCATCCCTCTGCAAGATATCTCACTATTTTTGACTTTTCTGAGCCTGTCAAGTCCTTCTTTTGACCCATTTTGCCAAAGGAAAGGAAGTTGCCTAATAATTATGCACACCTGATATAGGGTGTTGATGTCATTAGACCACACCCCTTCTCATTACAGAGATGCACATCACCTAATATGCTTAATTGGTAGTAGGCTTTCGAGCCTATACAGCTTGGAGTAAGACAACATGCATAAAGAGGATGATGTGGTCAAAATACTCATTTGCCTAATAATTCTGCACGTAGTGTAGGGCGACCAAGCTTGTCAACCCCGGGGGCACCCAGTTGGGATCCCGAGGGGCCGGGCAGGGACCTATCCAGGGTGTGGTTGACAGTGCTGGGACACCAGTCGGAGGAGTGGAATATGGACTGGCACACTGTACATGAAGGAGCCCTGAGACCTACAGTGGCGGCAGAATAGCTCCATATCAATGTTGGCCCAGTTGGTGACGAACTGGAACTGAACCAGAGCAGCCGTAGCCTTTGCAGAGAAGGAGCGGTGGTAGTCGTAAAACGACGAGACGCCATACTTATGACCCAGTTCGGTGACGAGGTAGAGATAACTGTCAAACTCCTCCCTCCTTTCGGGCTGAGCTGAACAAACGATCTCCCTGAAAAGGCTAAATGCCAGCACGAATTCGGGGATGGAGAGCTTCCTATTAATCCGCGCGTCCTTGGCCTTGAGCACGATTGAGACATCACCACAGTTAATGACCCTGTTCTTGGGAACGTCTTGTGAGGCGATGAGGATGGACGCCAAGTTCACATCCTTCCCAGCCAAAATATCTTTGATACTGTCCGGAATGAAATGGGAAGGTGCCACCTGCGGGCTGAGTCTGGTAGTACCTGGCTAAAAGACCTGTGAGGCAGCGGAAACCGCCGGAGAGTCTGAGGCTTGAGGGGGCGCGGGGGAGTCAATGGTGGACTGTAACAATGACTGTTGGATGGACGTAATCCCTGACTGGTCATCAGTAGTTTGTACAATTCCGCCTTACGAGCAGAAGCCGGTGTGCAATCCTTCTTCTGTTGAGTTCTGCAATCAGCTTCGGGATCGTCGAACTTCGAGGACATGGTGCCGGACTAGCCTGAAACTGAAGTTTCTACGACTGACATGGTGTCATCCACGTCGGAAGCCCGCGACATGCTTGACCTGCAGAGAAAGAGACACCTCTGGATAACTATGTATGAACGGGAGGTAGAACGACCAGAGCCGGGAGGAGCGAGGCCTGGGGAAAATCCGGGTAACGTACCTGAAGTTGCTAGAGAAGGCCTGTGAAGACGTTTTAGTGAACCCGACCTAGGCAAAGTGACGGATGAAAGCAACCGGCTAGAACCTGGAAGAAAAAGGAGGACCTGCAGACTGACCGGACCCCTGACCAAGGCCCGTCCGGTACAAAGTAGACGGAGCGAAGCCCGGGCGTGCCGGGAAATGAGTGAGCGTAGAGAGCTATAACGTGCATGAGGCAGAGGATAGAAGAACCAGCCAGGAGATAGAACAAAACTTCCAATCAGGCAACAAGAGTGAGACCGAACCTGAACAGAACCACAGGAGGTTGTGAAGCGACCCCTGTGCCCTAAAAGACCAGCGCCGAGAGAGACTGGGAGAGCCCGAAGAGTGATCGTTGAATGATGACCCGTGGAGCCTAGGCGACCCAAAGTGAGGACAGTAACGTGACCAAACGAAGGTGACGAAATGAACGTGGCCTGTGTGAAAAAGCAACCGGGGGCGTGCCTAGCAAAGTGGTGCAAATACGGACCTGACCCAGACTGAACCCGAAAGTGCGGAATCCGAGATGAGGACAGCAGGAGCGACAACGGACGGAGCCTGATCAAATCAGGGGAAGTGGCGCGAGGGGAACCTAGAAATACCGCACTAACGTGGCCAAGTGGCAGACAGACCTGGCAGTGCGAGGAAGAGGCGAGTCAGAAGGGATCGGGCTTGGGCGTACCAGGAGGAGACTAACAGTGAGATAGACAGAGCCTGGGCGGACCGGACCTGGGCGTACCAGGAGGAGGTTACACAACCAGGAGACCGAGCACGAGCCTGGGCGTTCCAGGGAGAAGTGAGATACATGATAGCCGGACAGGATGACCACCAAGCCCCTCCAGTACCAAAAACATACTACCCAAATAAGTTTATCTAAAGCATGAAAGCCACATGTAAGTGTCGAAACAACTGATACCCATCCTAACCTAACGCAACACAAACAACCCCAAAAAAATTTAGTTTATTTTTTTTTTAAAAAGACCCTAAGTTAACTAACACCTAACCTGCCCTAGGAGCAACCCGCTGCACTGACCTCCAGCAGGAGCCAGGAGACCAGCAGAGGAGCTGAACGGGCAATGAAGGATCCCTACGGAAGGTTCTGGTGCAGAGGAGGAGACTGCTATCCGCAAAGGTGAGCAGACACACAGAGCAGATAGTTATCCTCGGCGTGCGTTCCACGCTGGAACGCACGCCGACTCTGCGATCAAAAGTAACGCTTACAGTGGGGGACACCGGGGCGCCGGCCGGAGGCGACCTGTGGTGGGGAAGGCAATGAGGGAGAAGGTCTTACCCATCCTGCTGGAGACGTGTGCAGGCGACGTACGGGCGGCCGCTTAAAGACTCTAGGTGCGGAAGAGATGGTGAGGCGGCTCCTGACCCAGAACTGTGAACAGGAAGCGCCCAGAGGTGACGAGCGTTTATGAGAGGTCAGACGCCCCTCCCACAAATACAGGCTGACATTTCAGCCTTCCAACATGTCTTGTAGCTGGCCAGCTAAGACCTGCCCTAGGTTGCTACAGTAATATAGCTTATATGTTTATACATAATTATATAATGTAAGGTAAGCTCAATGACACAGCAGAAACAGAAAGCATAGAGTTAAACTGTTGTTGCTGGGTAGGAGTCTTGACCAATCACAGCCAGCCTCACACACAGCAAGAGTTTTGGCCTGTGTGGGAAGTTCCCCTAGCAGGAGCTGCTGGAATCATTACACCAGAGGAGAGAACTGAACAGAACAGACATTCATTCCACTAAGAGCTGTGTTTTATGGAAGCAGAGAGGCCAAAATAGGTATTAAAAACAGTTATATAATGTTCCTACTGTTAATATAGTGATTAGAACTGTATACTGAACCAGTTATGTGTGCGTTTACTTACAGATCCACCAATTGCAAACTACAAAGTTCACCATTCAAATTCCATATTGCAATCCAAATTGCATACAACCATACCAGATCATACTCAACCAATCTGCAAATAGTTACTGCTAACTGCATACTGTAAATTGTGACCAAATTCAGCAAGTAGAACTATTAGTTAGACCTCAGATATAACTGAGAGATCATAATGTGTTTAAATAACTTACAGTGAGAGTACAGATACTGAACAGAGAAATATATGCACCATTTTATGTTGAATGACAAGATTGAACAGTTGAACCACCGTCTTATGCATATAAATGAAGGAGGAAATCCAGCTTCCAGACAACATATAGATGCTTTAATGAAAAAGTGCTAAAATCCAGACATGTACATCAGGTCTACGCGTTCCAGATCAATAAATTCAGATCCTTACTCATGAGTCATGATGGATTTCCTCCTTCATTTATATTTCTACTATCGCTTAGTTCCTGGCGAATATCCGCGCCTCCATTGCAACTTGCGACCAGGTGAGCCTCGACAACTGCTTTTCTTGGATTTACCATCTTATGCATACCGCTATTTTGTGATACTTTATTCAACACTTGTTTTGTATATGGACTATCTGCTGCGGAGGTGGCAGTGTTATATGCATGAAAGAAAGTTAAATAAAGAAGTTATTTCAAGCATTTGGTGTGCTCTTTAAACCTACTGGGGTCCATAGAACGGCGCTAAAGGAATTACAGAGTAACAGACAGTCTGGTTAGACTAAAAGTCAGAGATATCAAAATTCTTCTAATGCCACAGCACAAAAGGCACTTCATAGTGCTGCGCCTGCCACAGTGGAACCATTACCTTCAGAGGGCGAAGCGATAGAGGTCCTCAACTTGCACAGTAAAGAGAGCATTAGAGTAGCGGAGCGCCAGAATAAACCACCGCGCAGCAACTGTTCACTGAGTGAGCAAGCAAAGACACCTTAGCGGAGCTACCATAGAGGCCATAGAACGTGTGCATTAGGCCTCATGCACACGACCGTTTTTTTTTTTAAGGTCCGCAAAAACGGGGTCCGTAGGTCCGTGATCCGTGACAGTTTTTTCGTCCGTGGCTCTTCCTTGTTTTTTGGAGGATCCACGGACTTGAAAAATGAAAAAAAAAATCTAAGTCAAGTTTGTCATTGAAATGATAGGAAAAAACGGACACGGATCACTGACACGGATGACAATCTTGTGTGCATCCGTGATTTTTCACGGACCCATTGACTTGAATGGGTCCGTGAACCGTTGGCCGTGAAAAAAATAGGACAGGTCATATTTTTTTCACGGCCAGGAAACACGGATCACGGATGCAGCTGCCAAATGGTGCATTTTACGATTTTTCCACGGACCCATTGAAAGGCAATGGATCCGTGAAAAAAAAAAGGAAAACGGCACAACGGCCACGGATGCACACAACGTTCGTGTGCATGAGGCCTTAGTCAAACTGCAGCCGACTCTTTAAGTTGCAGAACGGCAAAGGCAAAATAGTCAGAGAAAGAGCGCCAGCCCTCCTGCGATCCCTAGAGAGAGAGAAAGAGACGGATGGTGGGAGGCCAAAGTCCAGAGATAGAGTGCCCGGACCGCTATCCACGGAGAAACCACGTACTGCAGCTAGCTAGTTTCCTGCCACTAGGCCCAAAGCCTGCAAGCAGCGTATCCAAGCCAGCGCATCGCAAGTCTGCACAGAGCATCGCAAGTCAGAGCAGAGCATCGCATCATATCAAGAAAAGACACGACTCCTTTAAGACTGACATTTGTTCCTGCTCTTCAGAATAAGGTCAGAGCTTTCCTTTTATTACTTATCATTGCATATAGGCTTTGGCATAAAGAGACATTTTTTTTGTGTTCAGAAATAACAAACTTTAAAGTTAAAACAAAAAGGACGGTTTGTAGTATATGGACTCTAAAGTATTTAAGGTTAAAGTCATTTATTTCTGCATTTTGTCAGTATTGCATTTAAAGTGAAAGTAATTTATTTCTGCATGTCAATATTGCATTTAAAGTAAAAGGTCCTTTTAAATTCGTATTGATGTTTATAGCTTTTAAAGTAAAATGTCTGAGCCTAGTATTACCATTCCACTGTTAGTGTCACGGCCATGGCTATGACCGTGACTCTTTCTAACCGCATGCGGTTGCCTGCGGTTTCGTGTGGGTTTAAACCACAGGTGAGGGCCGCTGGCGTGTGGCCTAACTTGTGGTTGCCGCGGGCAACCAGTTGTCTCATGTGTATGTGTCAGCAGCAGCCTGAGCGTGGCTAGGCAGCTTGCTGCAGTTGCATGCGGTTATGAACTGGTGTTTGTCTGTGTGCACTCTATGTAGTATGTGTGGTGTGCACTGACCCTTCCCCTCACTGTGGTTGCCCGTGGCAACGTTTGGTGGTATTGTACATGTGGTGGCACTGTCCCGGCCTTCGGGCTGACTCCCAGGACAGGGTTGCCATCCATGTCCTTGCCAGCGGCAACAGCCACAGTGTGTGATGTTAGTTGGACACTTCCCCTTTTAGTTTGGTGTTTTCCCTTCTGTGGTGTTGGAAGGGTTAACTCCCTTCCCAGTGTGTGTGATGCAGCAAGTGATGGCGATTAAAATAGAGAAAGGCGCTCATAGGGTGAGTATGTTCAAAACAAAAAAAATCTACTATAGGATGTATTATGCTCACCTATTGGGGTTGCACCAGTTTGGGTGCAACCGCAAGGAAGACTGAATAACAGGGAATTTCAACGGTTGGTGCAGCCTAGATTCGTCCGGTCGCCTTGGGCAGGAGCCACCCTGCCACTCGGGTAACGGTAGAAGAAACGAGACGGTGAACTTTACGTCCAACGTATGGACCTTAAACGGCGCACTCACACAACCGATCGTAGACAGTATTAGGGTATCAGCTATTTTTTTGCTTTATTCATAGACAACGCGTTTCGGGGTACTAGGGACCCCTTTATCAAGTCTGGATTGGATCAGCAGAGCGGTGCTGCTGCTGAATCCGGGAAGCACGAGGAGGACGCTGACCTCAGCGTCAGCGTCCTCCTCGTGCTTCCCGGATTCAGCAGCAGCACCGCTCTGCTGATCCGATCCAGACTTGATAAAGGGGTCCCTAGTACCCCGAAACGCGTTGTCTATGAATAAAGCAAAAAAATAGCTGATACCCTAATACTGTCTACGATCGGTTGTGTGAGTGCGCCGTTTAAGGTCCATACGTTGGACGTAAAGTTCACCGTCTCGTTTCTTCTACCAGTGTGTGTGATGTCACTGGGTGTGTCCTTCCGTTGGGTGTGGCTTCTTGGCCTATATAGCCTGGGCCTTTTGCATGGCTCAGTAGGTTGCTTCAGCCTTGCTAGCTGGAGCAGCCTCCTGTGTTGCTATCTGCCAGTGAGAGCCACCACTGTGGTCATAGGTTTAGGTCTAAGTTTATGTTTAAGTTTGCCTGTGTGTTTATGTTGTATGTTATATTCTGTTGGGACTTTCCTTTGTATTTGGTGCAGCATACGGTTCTGGATTCCAGTCTTCTTAGGGATCCAGTCAGCAAGGCTGTGGCAGGTTGGTGGAACTTCGCCTGCCATTCCCGTATAGCTGTTTATGAGTTCCCCTTTTCCCAACAGCTTGGCCATTGAGACTCCTGCTCCTCCGTGCCTAGGAGGAGTAGGTAGCCTTACCCAGCTCCTAGCGCAGGGATCTGCGGAGGGTAAGACAGGGCTCCGAGGTTCCTGCGCATGGGTCCTCCTACCTTTAAGGTCGGCCCATGCAGGTTAGGAGTTAGGGTCAGGGTAGGGATGCTGTAGGAGGTGACCTTCTCCCTATCCTGTTTGCATGGCCGAGTAGCCTGTACAACACCTGGCATCGCACGGCTGAGAGTTTCCCCCATCCTCAGCCGTGACAGTTAGAGGATGCAAAGATAGAGTAGAAGTTGAAGAGCAAGGGAACCTGTCTGTCGATAGAAGAGTCTGATGCAGCATTAGTCTTGCCTCAAACAAATATAGCCCAAGCAGATGAACTAAGACTTTCATCACGTGCCAGAAAACCGACCTCAAAGATGTTGGAAAATTTAGAGCAAGAAGCAGCATTAAAAGAGAAACAGTTCGCCAGAATGTATGAGAAGTGGAAATGATACATTAGAGACATTCGTAAAAAGCTAAAGCAAGAAAGTATAAAAGGGAACTTGAGCGATATGGTAGAATAATCTAAATCAGAGTTTATGGCAGCATATGTCAACCCGTGGTCGTTTACGGATATTGTAAGGAACATGGACACATGTACTGCGGTCACTAAAGATTTGGTAAAGCTCATGAGAGAACTATCATCTGCAGAAAACTATGAAAGTTAAAGCAAGAAGTAGAATGAATACGTTTTTTATGAGAGACTATGCTAGGTCCTTAGGGGGAACAACAATCTCAAGTGTGACTTCCTTCGCTAGCAGAAGTGCCACCCATTTAGAGTCCTCAAATACTTCAGCCAAAAGAAAGGAATTAGCTAAACAACTTGCTGTCAAGAGAGCAGAAATTGAAATGGAAGCTGCTATCGAGGCACAGCGCTGTCAAATGGAAGCACAGCGCCATCAAATGGAAGCTGAATTAAAAAGTCTGAAAAGGCAAAAAGAAGTTAAGATCATAGAAACCAGACTCAGAGTACACAAAGCGGATTTGCATCAGAGTAGTCATAGGTACAAATCTGTACTAAGTGAAGAAGCAGACTCCTACATTTCTACATACTCCCAGGAGAATGGAAGGAAATCTCCAGCACTTAGTGAGGAAATAAGTCATTATCCTTCCATCCCTGCTCAGAAAGACAAAGAGAGGCCTAGTCCAGTGTTAAGAAAAAGGTGTGTGGATTTACCCTCTAATCTCCTAATTTAGAACTAAGTGAGAAAATACAACCAGATGATTCTATTCCTAGATGCCACAGCAATACACAGGAGAACGTTACAACCATTGTCCCAGCAAGACCACAGAGAACAGTCCTAGCTAGACTTCCTGTTCTGGAACCTACTGTATTTTCAGGAGACGTACTAAAGTTCATAGAGTGGAAGGCAAGTTTTGAAATGATCATTGAGCATCATTGCTTCAGTCCAGTAGACAAGTTATTCTACCTTCAAAGATATGTTGGTGGGGAAGCAAAGAAAGTTCTTGAAGGTAACTTCTATAGAAAAGATGAAGAAGCCTACAAGCAAGCTTGGGAAAAATTAAATGCAAGATATGGTCATCCTTAGTACAAAGAGCTTTTACAGAGAAATTAAAAAAAACTGGCCTAAAATAGGTCCTAAAAGAACACTTCAGACTCCTAGAGTATAGTGACTTCCTGCAAGCTAACCAAGCTACCTGAAGTGGCTTCTAGATGGAATCGCTATGTGACTGAAAAGTTAGATCTAGACAAGAACTTCCCAAGTTTTAAAGAGTTCTCTGAGTTTGTCAATAAGGAAGGATGGATAGCATGTAATCCAGTATCATCTTACATCTTAAAAACCTTAGAAGAAAGGCCTGCAAGAGAGATAAGACGTGCATGAGCAACTAGCTTTGCAACCAACGCAACAGCTAAAGGTCCAGATATCTACGAGAGCAAGTTCAAAGTCACTACTGGGATCAGTAGAGAGACAGAACCAACAAATCTTCAGACTACCTTCAAGTGTATGTTCTGTGGAGAGAACTACTCCATACACTCAAGTGCCAACAATTGAAGGAGAAGTCCCCAGATGAAAAGAAAAGGTTTGTTCTTGAGAACCAACTATGTTTCGGAAAGGCCATGTTACTAAGGCGTGTAAGAAAAAGGCCACATGCAGCATTTGCAAAGGACGCCATCCTACACCACTACATGAAGAACGTCCAAAGAAAGATAACTTCTCAATACCTAAAGATACTGAGGAAAGAAAGAATCGGTATTCTCTTGCAGAGTGAGGGAAGGAGAAAGAAACAGCACATCAATGGTTGTACCAGTGTGCATTTCAAATCCTAAAAGGAGGAAGAAGGTATACGCCTATGTGCTACTGGATGCCCAGAGTGACGTCACCTTCATTGATCAAGAAATCTGCAAGAAATTGCAAGTGGCTACAGAACCAGTGAAACTCAAACTCACCACAATGATGGGGAGAGACACATTAGTGAACAGCCAAAGGGTCAAAGGACTGAGAGTTAGAGGACTTCATTCAAACGGCACATTGTATTTACCTCCAGCTTATACAAAAGACGATATACCTCTAGATCGAGATCGGATACCTACCTGTGAAACAGCCAATGAATAGGAGAACCGATCTGTCATATCTCATGAAATGTCCCCGCTGAAGGAGTTTGGTGTTGGACTGTTGATAGGTTACCATTGTCCGGAAGCCTTGGTACCACGAAAGGTAATCACAGGAGGAAAGGGTGAACCCTACGCTGTTCAAACTGATCTAGGATGATCTAGGATGGGGTGTTGTTGGAGGAGGAAAACAGCAGATCGCAAACTCAAGACAGGTGACAGGATTGTGTAATCGAATATCTGTCCAAGAGTTACCAACTGTAAGTCCAGCAAAAGTAATCAAGACTTTGCAGAAAAGAATGCATCCCAAGAAGTCAAAGTTTGTACACACTGTAGAAGTATTCAGCAGAATAAACAAGGTCATCTTAAAATGCCCTTACCCTTTAGAGAACAACCTCGTCTGCCAAATAACAGAAATCTTGCCCTAGCAAGATTGAAATGTTTGAAGAAAAAGATGGGAAAAGATCCCTAATTCAAGCAGGATTATTTGAAATTCATGGAAGGCATCCTCGAAGAAGGACATGCAGAGAAAGTTAATAACAAACCCAAAGAAGGAGGACTATGTTATTGGTCGTGACTCTTTGGGTCCCATGCAGTGGTCAGCGGTCTGCTTGTTGTCTTCCACAGGTGAGGGCAGTTAGTATGTTGTCTTACGTGTGGTTGGCGCTGGCAACATGATGTTCTTGGCAGTGTAGCAGCCTGAGTTGGTTGCCAGACTGCTCGCTGTCAAGGCATGCGGTTGCATCTAGCAACGCGTGTTTGTATGTGTTCACTTTCCATGTTTGGTTTGCACGGGATTTAGTTGTGTGTGCATTTCCCCTTTAAGTGACACTTACCTTGTCTGGTGTTGGAAGGGTTAACTCCTTTCCTAGTATGTGTGTGTGGGTGTGGCTGCTTGAGCCATTTAGCTCCTGCTGGATGCCTGTAGCTGAGGGGTACTCCAGCCATGCTTTATGCTGGAGTCATCCTCCTGGTCTCATGCCATCTATCCAGTGAGGGCCACCCTTGTGGTCATACAATATATGTATGATGTTAAGAAGATGTTTTTATGCGCTTTACATTTATTGCAGCTATGGGTGTCCTGGGTACCTGTGTGATTGTGTGTGCGCTGTGTCCTTAATGTTGTGTGGACATCAGTACTTGTGCACGGGTTCCAGTCAGCGTGTCTGTGGCAGGTAGGTGTTGTACTGGTTTAACTCACCTGCCATATTCATATGCTGTATATGTTTCCCCTCTCCCTGCTCCTTGGCCGGTGAGACTCCTGTTCATCTGTGTCTAGGAGGAACAGGTCGTCTCACCCTGCTCCTAGTCCAAGGATTTCCTGAGGGCTAGTAGGGACCCTAGGTTCCGGCGTATGAGCCCTCCTACCATCTGGGTTGGCTCATACGGTCAGGAGTCAGAGTCAGAATTAGGGACGCGCTAGGAGGTGACCTGCTCCCTGATCCTGTCGTTCCTGGCCTAGCAGCTTCCCTTATCCTATTGACATTGCACGGTTGAGGATTTCCCCCATCCTCATCCGTGACACTACCACTCAAAGAAACCAGATAAGATTAGAGTAGTATTTGATTGCTCAGCAAAGTACAATCGTGTTGCATTGAACGATCATCTACTAAAAGGACCAGATCTTACAAACACTCTGCCTGGAGTACTCTGTAGATTCAGAAAGTATTCCGAAGCGGTCATGTGTGATGTTGAAAAGATGTTCCACCAGTTTCATGTCAAGAATTAAGATAGAGACTTCCTGAGGTTTCTATGGTGGGAGGATGGAGCTACAGATACAGAGCCAGAATACAGAATTAAAGTACACTTGTTTGGAGAAACATCTCCAGGTTGCACCAATTATGGTATGAAGTACCTAGCTAATCAGAATGAAAAGGATTGCCCATCAGCAGCAAAATTTCTGAAGAAAAACTTTTATGTAGATGATGGTTTTATAAGTCTAGAGTCCACAGAATCTGCAATCAAACTAGTGAAAGAAAGCCAAGAGTTATGCGCAAGAGGAAACCTGCGCCTTTACAAATTCATCTGAAACAGAGAGGTACTGGAATCTATCAGTGATTCTGAACGTGCAGCAACAATGAAGAATGTAGATCTCAATTATGATCATCTTCCAGTTCAGAACATACTTGGATTGGGATGGAATGTAGAGAACGACAATTTCTTCTTTGAAGTATCTATTGAAGAGAAAGTTGCAACTAGACAAACCATTCTTTCCACAGTGGCTTCTATATTTGATCCATTGGGATTATTGGCCCCAGTAATCCTCAGAGCAAAAGAAATAGTACAAGAAATATGCAGACATAAGTTAGGATGGGACGAGCCCATACCTGAAAATTTGAGGCCAAGGTGGGAGAACTGGATAAGAGACTTGCAAAACTTGAGAGAAGTTCGGATACTCAGATGTTTTGTACCTCATGATTTCGGAAAGTACAAGAAAATAGAAATTCATAATTTTTCAGATGCCAGTAGTTATGGTTAGTGCTCCTACGTCAGAGTAATAAGAGAATAAAATATACTGTTTCCTGTTTATGAGGAAGGCCAGAGTTGCACCTACCAGTATTCAGACAATACCAAGACTTGAATTGACAGCAGAAGTTGTTTCAGCATCAGTAAGCAAGTTTCTGAGAGAAGAATTGGAATTAAAAATAGATGAAGAGTATTTTTGGACAGACTCAAGTTATCCTAGGATACATAAACCACGAAGCTTGAAGATTCCATATCTTTGTCGCCAACAGAGTTGAGAAAATTCGGGACATAACAAATCCAGAACATTGGCATCACATTGACACAAAGCATAACCCAGCAGATCATGCTTCAAAGAGGCTTGAATGTAACAGAATTGGAAAATTCAAACTGGTTCACCGATCTAGAGTTCTTTTGGGAAAAGGATATCATGCCCATTAAAGGTTACAGAGAATTGTCTATGGGTGATCCAGAAGTAAAAGTTGTACAAACATTGAGCACTGCTGCCAAGTCTCAAGATGTGATGTTTAAATAAAATACCCCCACAATGTTTTTGCCTTGCAGCTACTTAATTTTGTCCTCACAAGAAATTATTTCCTCTTTGACGGGGTCCTCTACCACCAGCTCAGGGGCACAGCGATGGGGAGCTCTTGTGCCCCGTCGTATGCCAACTTGTTCCTGGGCTGGTGGGAGAGGACACTGGTCTTCAGCGATGTACCCAGCAGACATGTCCCATGTATCATTACATGGGCTAGATTTATCGACGATGTCTTTGTTGTTTGGAAGGGGGAAGAAAAAGACTTCTATGACTTCGTTAAGGAATTGAATATCAACTGTATCAACATGAGATTCACCTCAGTCTTTGAAAAGAATCACTTGCCCTTCCTTGACATTCTAATCTCAAGGGGTAAGGACGATGAGATACAAACTGACATTTTCAGGAAGCCTACTTCCACGAATGCACTTCTACACTGGACGAGCCACCATCCCCTCCCCTTAAGAAGGGGTATCCCAGTGGGGCAGTACCTGCGAATTAGAAGGAACTGCTCCACTTGGGAGGCCTTTAAACAACAGGCGGATGATTTGAGAGGTCGCTTTCTGGAAAGGGGCTATCCTGATACAGTCTTGAGGTCGGCCTACAAGAGGGCACGTGAAAGTAAGATGGATGATCTACTCTATCCTAAACCAAAAAAAACCGAGAGTGGTCAGATACGCCTTATAGGCACATTTGATGACGCCTCGGAAGAAGTCAAACGGATCCTAAAAAAACACTGGGATGTTCTTCTCATTGACCCAGACATTAAGGAGGTGGTGCCCGAGAGAGTACAGATCACTTACCGTAGGGGTCTGAGCCTAAGGGACCGCCTGGTGCACAGCCACTACAGCGAGACACGTGATCAAAAAGGGACATGGCTCCAACGCCCGATCGGTTGTTTTCATTGTAGTGGCTGTGTAGCATGCCGACATATTGTACAGGGACGGTCTTTCTGTGCTAACGTCACGGGTAAAACCTACCAAATTAAACAATTCATCAGTTGCCGCACGAAGGGAGTTATATACAGGGTCAACTGTATATGCGGCCTAGAATATGTAGGGAAAACTACCCGTGAACTACGACGACGGGTGGAGGAGCACCTGGGTGACGTTAGGAATGACAGAGACACACCCCTGGCAAAACATGTCAACTCGGTGCATGGTGGAGATGCGTCGGATTTGAGATTTATGGGAATTGAGGCTGTTGCAAGGCCAAAAAGGGGAGGTGACTGGGATCGGAGAATTTTGCAAAGAGAGACATGGTGGATCTTCCATCTCCAAACTGTGACCCCTTTGGGCCTGAATGAGCAGCTATCATTTAGCTGCTATATAGAGTCCTAAAGTGTCTCTTGAGCTCCCCTTCCCTCCCCCTAATTGGGGACCGATCCCAGTCACCACCCGAGATGACATCTACAGTGTTATGGAGCAAAATACTTTCTTGCCCCACATAAAATCTCTGTAAGATGTCACTTGAATAAAATTATTAACCTAAAGGCCGATTTGAGCATGTGCATATTGACGCCAGTTATATCTAGGAATTCTCCTTATAAACTCCAATTTTCCATGGGGATAACTGCAGAACCAGGCAGGCCTCTGGTTTATTATTTAAATTCTAGTGCTAGCAGGGGATCAGCAAATTTGCCCTTTGACTCTACCCTGCATCACTAGGCATCCGCTTCATGTACGCGCAATAGAGAACGCTTTGCCGTTTGACACATACCAGGTGGACACGGCTTGTTGCGAGGTGAACTGATTCGATCGGATTACGGCGCTCCTGTGAGGGCGGTAGGCTCCGAGGGTCTCCTGGCAACGGTAAACAAGACTCTATACTATGCGTCTTAGAAAGAAGATCGGTCATGTGACGCGAGCTCTAGACAGCTGACACATGACGTGATGATGACGCGGCGTGACTGTGAAAGGGTGTGCGATGGGGGCGGCACCGCACGGCTATTTAATTGACCCGCGAACATTGCGCTATTGCCATTGCCACACGCGGGACGCCAGGGAGCACTCTCCGCCCATCGCCGTCTGGAAACAGTCGACATCTAGAACTGGACAGATAAGTTGATAGATCTGTGATACCTGCACACTAAAGGGATCCAGCACCTTTGAATCCATGACACTGCAGAGACCTCGCTAATCTCCAGCGTTATTATTAGCATTGGGAGGTCTGCTGCAATGTGTAATATGTAGACATCTGTGAATCACTATGATACATTTTGTAACCTGAATCTTGGTTGCAACACTATTACTGTTGGACTTTAGCCTCACTAGGGCATTTAATGAATGGGACTTTTCCCGGGTATTGGTCCGGGTTATTTGATATGTGTACATGAACAACAGCTCTGATGCAATTTAGTTATGCACACTTAAGCATCTGTTCAACTTGACATCATCCCATATTGTGTGACCAAAAAGGCTAACTAAACTACTGGTCTTTAGAGCCAATATTATGCTCTTTTTGACTTGCCTGCACATTGTATAATATATGCCCTGTGATTCCACCCTTGTGACTGGAGATATATACCTTTAACTAAAGGGAACTCCTGTAACTTTTGTGTTCTTGTTTTTTCCCTGTCCCCTGATGAATCAGATATCATTGAGGAAACACGTCGGGACACTCTAAACTTTTTTTGATGGTGTATATGTGTTTATATCTATGTCGTCCAGAACACGCCATTTTGTTCACCAGGACGAGAATAAATATATATATATATACACACACACAGTCACATATATACCTAATTTGATGGATATGTGCATGAACTAAGTTGAGTACTGTGCCATGGATGCCCCACATCAATAAGGTATCTTAATTGCACCACACTCAATGCACATATCAAACCAGTCTTTATGTCCCCTTTTTAACCCATCTGGCCTTTTACTAATAGGACTGTATTCTGTCTTTTGGGCGAAGCTGGGCAGTCCACACTTAGGGAGGGTGACAATAGGGTCAGACTAGCAGCCAGGTCTATCAATATAGGTTGAAAGGGCTACTTAGGGCCTCGTCCCAGCACTGTATCTTTCCATCAAAGTACCCTTCATCCTGTCTGTT
This sequence comes from Bufo gargarizans, assembly GCF_014858855.1. Taxonomy (NCBI): domain Eukaryota; kingdom Metazoa; phylum Chordata; class Amphibia; order Anura; family Bufonidae; genus Bufo; species Bufo gargarizans. Next base: position 75,483,328 of record NC_058090.1, on the reverse strand, counting down.
AACATTTATTGCTGTCCCTACATACGGTCCTCTCCCATCTCCGCTATCTATTAGGAGAATAGTGTGACCAGTGGCTACAATTATCTTGTGTTCAATACTGAAGGGCCCATTATTTTATTTAAACATCACATTAAATGTTACGTTTTAACTTAAATAAGCTACCCACTAATGTTAATATAATTTTTTGGATCTAAAGGGTCTAGCATTTCAGATATTATTATAGTGTGACCGACTATAATCGGTTGTGTTATTTCAAGTCTCAAGATGACATACTTAAAAGACTAGCCAGATGTTCAAAATGGAATACAGTCATAAACGTACAGTAGCTCGAATTCAACATTTGGCAAATTGAATCAGAAAGAAGGAATTGTTGAATGTAGAAGAAAGACTGAAAGCTGAAGAAACAAACAGTCATTAGACTCATTCAACAGAGATTCTACAGTAAAGAGTTGAAAAGACTTGGTCAAGAACCTAAAAGGCTTCCAAATAACCACCCATTGTACAAGCTTAATCTTATTCTGCAGGATGGTATACTGAAGGTGGGAGGGAGACTGGAAAATGCATCATTACGTAGCAGAGTGAAGCATCCAGCAATTCTACCCAAAAACTCTACCTTCACAAGATTGATTATTGATCACTACCACAACATATTCTTGCATCAAGGAAGAAGCTTTACCCAAAGCTGTTTGAGAGGAGGTGGTTACTGGATTCTGAAAGGAAGCAAAGTTATAGCAAAGTATATAAGTAAATGTGTAGTCTACAGAAAGGCACGTAGACCTACAGCAGAACAAAGAATGGCAGATTTACCGTCAGATCGTGTAAACCCATCACCACCATTTCTTTATAGCGGAATTGATTGTTTTGGCCCATTCATCACCAAACAGAACGGCAAGGAGTACAAAAGATATGGACTAATATTTACATGTCTAAGCTCCAGAGCAATTCACCTGGAAATGTTAGAAGATATGTCAACTGACTCATTCATCAACGCCTTAAGATGTTTCATAGCCATTAGAGGAACTGTCAGAGAGCCTAGATATGACCAAGGATCTAATTTTCTCGGAGCAAAGAATGAATTGAAGAAAGCTCTAAAAGAGATTGATAAAGAAAAGTATTTGTTAGAGGAACAGTGTGATTTTCATATGAATGCTCCACATGCAAGCCATACAGGAGGAGTTTGGGAAAGACAAATCAGAACTGTGAGAAATGTGTTAGGTTCAGTGTTGAAAAAGAATGCCGGGAGAATGGATAATGCTTCACTTAGGACCCCATTCTATGAAGTAATGTCTATCGTTAACAGTCGTCCACTTACAGTTGATAACATCAACGATCCAACAAGTTTGGACCCTTTAACTCCCAACCATCTACTTCACTTTAAGTCTGATTACATACAGCAAGTTCACTAAAGAGGATTTATATGCTAAAAGGAGATGGCGAAGAGTTAAATATCTATCAGAACAGTTTTGGAATAGATGGAGGAAAGAGTACTTAGCCAATCTTATGCTAAGAAGTAAATGGCAAACACCTAGAAGAAATGTCCAAGTTGGTGACATAGTGTTAGTGAAAGAAGAAGACTTACCTAGAAGTCAATGGAAATTGGCCAAGGTTCTAGAAGTTCAAAAGGATGAAGACAAACTAGTAAGAAGAGTGTTGTTACAAATTAGAGACTCTAAACTTGAGAAAAAAGGAAAACGTCTCACTACTCCACTCAAGTTGGAACGTCCTTATACAGAAGTTAGTTGTTCTACTTGAGTGATAAAAAAAACACACTTGGAAATTTAAAACCTGATGGAAAAATCCTAAAATTCATGTTCAAGTCCTACCACTAAGAACATAGAATTATAGGTAATTTTGGTGGGAGTATAGCTGGCTAGCTAGGACCTGTCCTAGGTTGGTAGTATAGCTTATAGGTGTATATAGCTAAACCTGCCAATAGCCTTAATACAGTTCCTATGTTTATGTGTTAGAGACAAAAGCAGAGTTATTTACTGTGACATTATGTTTTGGATGTCAAATAACTGTTATAATTTGTGTTCTTTTTATTCTTTTTTTCCATTAAAATTTTTTAGGACGTTAGAAGGCTTAGAAGTTTAGAAGCAATTCTTCAAATTTTTTAGAAAATTGCCAAAACCCACTTTTTAAAGGACCAGTTCAGGTCTGAAGTCACTTTGTGGGGCCTACATAGTGTATACCCCCATAAATGACCCCATTGTAGAAACTACACCCCTCAAGTTACTTAAAACCGATTTTACAAACGTTAACCCTTTAGGCGTTCCACAAGAAATAAAGGAAAATGTTGATCAAATTTTAAAATTTCACTTTTTTGGCAGATTTTCCATTTTAATCCAATTTTTTCTTTAACACATTGATGGTTAACAGCCAAACAAAACTCAATATTTATTACCCAGATTCTGCGGTTTACAGAAACACCCCACATGTGGTCATAAACTGCTGTATGGGCACACGGCAGGGCGCAGAAGAAAAGGAACTCCGCATGGTTTTTAAATGCCATGTCCCATTTGAAGCCCCCCTGATGCACCCTTACAGTAGAAACTCCCAAAAAGTGATCCCATTTTGGAAACTAGGGGATAAGGTGCCAGTTTTATTGGTACTATTTTTGGGTACATATGATTTTTTGATCATTCATTATAACACTATATGCGGCAAGGTGACCAAAAAATTGGTTGTTTTAGCACAATTTTTATTTATTTATTTTTACAGTGTTCCCCTGAGGGGTTCAGTCAAGTGACATTTTTATAGAGCAGATTGTTATGGACGTGGCGATACCTAATATGTATACTTTTTCTTATTTGTTAAAGTTTTACACAATAATAGCATTTTTTAAACAAAAAAATTATGTTTTAATGTGTCCATGTTCTGAGAGCTATAGTTTTTTTTATTTTTTGAGAGATGTAGGGGGCTCATTTTTTGCAGGATGAGGTGACGGTTTTATTGGTACCATTTTGTGGGACATACGCCTTTTTGATCACTTGGTGTTGCACTTTTTGTGATGTAAGGTGACAATAATTGCTTTTTTTGACAGTTATATATATTTTTTATAGTGTTTATTGGACTGGGTCGATTATGTGATATATTTATACAGCCGACCGTCACGGACGTGGCAATACCAAATATGTCTATTTTATTTAATTTTTACTATTTTTAACATTTTTTTTTTATTCCTTACTTGGGTAAGTGGTAGGCAATTAAAGAGTGCCGTGTTTGTGTGAGGGGAGGCGGGGCTTTAATTATTTAAACCTGGCTCTCCTGCCCCCACTTGTCGGTTCGAATGCTTTCGAATCGGCTCGTGGGTTGGTGCCAGAGAAGTGCGTGCGTCACTGGAGAATCGGGTGGTCGGCTGCGTCGGGCTCGTCGCTTCGGTGATTAGGTAGGCAGGGTGGCTGCACACCCGTCTCGCTATGTATAACATGGTGCGCTGCCGAGCGTGCCGCCGGGCCCCAGCCGCGCTGGCGACTGCCCGCACTCCCGATCGCTTCCGGCACCCCGCTCCAGGCACCCCGATACAGGCACCCCGATCCGCTCCAGGCCCTGCGCCAAGCACCCCTGCTCCCACGTGCAGCGTCCCCCAGGCGGGCACCCCTCATCTGTGGCTCAGCAGCGACGGGTCACACGTCCTTCACATACCCAGAGCAGCGGTCACGCCGGCCGTCGGCTCCTCAGTGCAGCTCACTGGCTTGCTGCGCTCCAGCAGGCCCTGGCTTGATAGAGGGCGACACCTACAGGCCCATACTGGTACTGCAGTCCAGGTACAGGGCTCCTTGCTCAGGCACAGTGGCTAGGTACTAAGGCAGGACAAAAAAAAAAATAAAAAAAATATTATATATTTGGGATATGTTTAAGGATCAAATATAAAGAGTGCTCCAAAAAGGGGGGCTGACCACGTCACTTTGCGCACGCAGCCGGGCCGCCCGCTAGCCCATACGGCGAGTCAGGGGGTTGGTTCGGGCGCAGTCGCAATAATCTGGTGGACAGCAAAGGAGCGGTGGCAGGAGTGAAGGGTCACCCAGTCACCGTGCGCTCACTCACATGTCTGTCCTTGTTTATTCAGGTCCACAGGTGGTTGGCTAACTTACGATACTGTGGGGTTTGTGGCTGTCATGGCCGCCAGGTGAGTCAGGGGTGGTGCAGGCGTGGGCCAACCCCCTCCTTTTCTCCTGCATAGGCTTGGGGGACGGGGGATGGTGGACTATTATGGCCAGGCCTCTGGCGCATCTCTTACAGGGTGGCGCCTACAGTCGTGGCCTTTGGTGGGGGGGGGGGGGAGAAAAAAATAAAAAAAAATAAAAATGGTATAGATAGGAATGTTGCTTTGCCAGGTCTGTCACGACTACAGACTCCTTATAAAGCCCTGCCACGACTGCAGGCATCAGTCTGTCACGACTACAGACCCGTTATAAAGCCCTGCCACGACTGCAGGCATCAGTCTGTCACGACTACAGACTCGTTATAAAGTCCTGCCACGACTGCAGGCATCAGTCTGTCACGACTACAGACCCGTTATAAAGCCCTGCCACGACTGCAGGCATCAGTCTGTCACGACTACAGACCCGTTATAAAGCCCTGCCACGACTGCAGGCAACAGTCTGTCACGACTACAGACCCGTTATAAAGCCCTGCCACGACTGCAGGCATCAGTCTGTCACGACTACAGACTCGTTATAAAGTCCTGCCACGACTGCAGGCATCAGTCTGTCACGACTACAGACCCGTTATAAAGCCCTGCCACGACTGCAGGCATCAGTCTGTCACGACTACAGACCCGTTATAAAGCCCTGCCACGACTGCAGGCATCAGTCTGTCACGACTACAGACCCGCTCTAAAGCCCTGCCACGACTGCAGGCACAAATCCGTTATGACTACAGACTCGTTATAAAGCCCTGCCACGACTGCAGGCATTAGTCTGTCACGACTACAGATTCGTTTTAAAGCCCTGCCACGACTGCAGGCATTAGTCTCATGTCAACAGACTCGTGAGGTAATACTACCACGTCTACAGGCGATGGTCCGTTACCGCTACTCCCGAGGTAGGGTCCCCTCACGACTACAGGGGCCAGTCGGTCACATCCACAGACTCGGTCGCACTCCCGTTGACTACAGGCACTGGGGGGGCATCTACAGGTAGTTGCGTCACGTCTACGCACGCGGGTCAGCCACGGCCTGGGGGGTCAGCCTTCTCGGTTACAGGTAGGTCCGGTCAGACCTCAGTCTCCCAGCGGGTTCCAGTCACAATAACCAGCCCCTAGGGGGGGCACTCCCGCGCCGGCGCATAATGCCAGGGAGCTATGTGGCTCCCCACGCGGCACACGATTCAAACCGGCGAGGGCCGGGGCTCACGGTAAAGGAAGGGCTCCCTCTGATCCGGTGCACATCGCCAGGGAGCGGCGCTGCTCCCCACGTGGTACGAGTGTCCAGCCGGCGGTGGGTCGGCCCTGGCTGAGGGGGGCTCCCCCGCACTGGTGCACTCTGCCAGGGAGCAGCGTGAGCTCCCCACGCGGCTGGGGGTAAAGGTGCTGGACACCGTTTCTCCACTCCTCATCTTCAATAAAGTCTGGCATGGGCCGCCGTGCCGTTAGGTAGGCAGGGAACGGGGGAAGGAGTACCAGGCTCGGTCAGGGGGAGCAGATCATAGGCGGTGGCTGGCTTCCTGCTGCCGGCCGTACAGAAGGTTCCAAGGGGGTCATTTAGGCACAGGATGTTAGTTAGTCCGTGCAGGTGACCTGCGTTATACCATGCTCTTCATGCTCGTACTCAGAGCTGTGCCCATACTGGAGCTGCGTAAGTGGTTTATAGTTTAAAAAAAAAATAATAAAAATAAAATAAAAAATTCAAACCACAATTAGAGTCTTTCACGCATGGCTTCTCCGTTTTAGGTGTACACATGTGACTCCACCATTAGAGTCTCTCACACATGGCTTCTCCGTTTTAGGTTTACACATATAGTCCGCCATTAGAGTCTTTCACGCATGGCTTCTCCGTTTAGGTTACACATATGACTCCGCCATTAGAGTCTCACACGCATGGCTTCTCCGTTTTAGGTTTACACATATGACTCCGCCGTAAGAGGCTCTCACGCATGGCTTCTCCGTGTCAGTTTTACACATATGACTCCGCCGTAAGAGGCTCTCATGCATGGCTTCTCCGTTTTAGGTTTACACATATGACTCCGCCATTAGAGTCTCTCACGCATGGCTTCTCCGTTTTAGGTTTACACATATGACTCCACCATTAGAGTCTCCCACGCATGGCTTCTCCGTTTTAGGTTACACATATGACTCCGCCATTAGAGTCTCTCACGCATGGCTTCTCCGTTTTAGGTTTACACATATGACTCCGCCATTAGAGTCTCTCACGCATGGCTTCTCCGTTTTAGGTTTACACATATGACTCCACCATTAGAGTCTCCCACGCATGGCTTCTCCGTTTTAGGTTACACATATGACTCCGCCATTAGAGTCTCTCACGCATGGCTTCTCCGTTTTAGGTTTACACATATGACTCCACCATTAGAGGCTCTCACGCATGGCTTCTCCGTTTTAGGTGTACACATATGACTCCACCATTAGAGTCTCTCACGCATGTCTTCTCCGTTTAGGTGTACACATATGACTCCACCATTAGAGTCTCTCACGCATGGCTTCTCCGTTTTAGGTTTACACATATGACTCTGCCATTAGAGTCTCTCACGCATGGCTTCTCCGTTTTAGTTACACATATGACTCCGCCATCTGAGTCTCACGCATGGCTTCTCCGTTTTAGTTTTACACATATGACTCCGCCATTAGTCTCTCGCGCATAGCTCCGCCATTAGTCTATCGCGCATGGCTTCTCCGCTTTAGGTTTACACAGATGACTCTGGCATTAGAGTCTCTCACGCACGACTTCTCCGTTTAGGTTTACACATATGACTCCGCCATTAGTCTCTCATGCATGGCTTCTCCGTTTAGGTTACACATATGACTCCGCCATTAGAGTCTCTCGCGCATGGCTTCTCAGTTTTAGGTTTACACATATGACTCTGCCATTAGAGTCTCACGCATGGCTTCTCCGTTAAAAAAAAAAAAAGAAAAGAAAAAACTAAAAATTTTCCACTTTTTCTTTCAGGTTTGTCCAGGGGCAGATCGGTTGCCAATGCCAATTCCTCACCAGGCCCAGCTGCGCTGGGACTAGTCTCTCATCTCACCATAGCTAACAGACTGATGGCCAATTCCTTGGCCAGTAATACCCTGAGGGCTTACAAGACAGCTTGGCGCCTGTTTCAGAAATATGAACACCTAACCGGGTCGGGGGGACTATCACTCACCTATTGGGCTTCGTCAGGTTTTTTGCCACTCTCAATTAAACCTGTCCTATAGCACTGTTAACTATACCTGGCAGGTATTCAGCACATTCGGGTTTAGTTAACAGGTTCAGGGGTCGATCCTCTCTCGATCACAGGACATTCCTTCCACAGGGGCGCAGCAGCTGCGGCGTCCATGCAGAATGCTTGGATGTATAGGGAGAGGTATAAGCAGTAGAAAGAGTGAAGTGCTTATGCCGCTGTACAGAGCACTGGTGAGACCTCACTTGGAGTATTGTGCGCAGTACTGGAGGCCATATCTCCAGAAGGATATAGATACTCTAGAGAGAGTTCAGAGAAGAGCTACTAAACTGGTCCATGGATTGCAGGATAAAACGTACCAGGAAAGGTTAAAAGACCTTAACATGTATAGCTTGGAAGAAAGAAGAGACCGAGGGGATATGATAGAAACTTTTAAATACATAAAGGGAATCAACTCGGTAAAGGAGGAGAGCATATTTAAAAGAAGAAAAACTACCACAAGAGGACACAGTTTTAAATTAGAGGGGCAAAGGTTTAAAAGTAATATAAGGAAGTATTACTTTACTGAGAGAGTAGTGGATGCATGGAATAGCCTTCCTGCAGAAGTGGTAGCGGCAAATACAGTGAAGGAGTTTAAGCATGCATGGGATAGGCATAAGGCCATCCTTCATATAAGATAGGGCCAGGGACTATTCATAGGATTCAGATATATTGGGCAGACTAGATGGGCCAAATGGTTCTTATCTGCCGACACATTCTATGTTTCTATGTTTCTATGTTTCTAAGGTACCAGTACATGTAATCAAACGGTTGGGTCGTTGGAGTTCCGCGTGTTCCATGCGTTATATCCCGGATCCTTAATACAAAATGTCACTGGCTTTCCGAGTTTTGGTTTTGTAGTTTCTGTTATCAAAGTCTTTCAAAACTCCTATGCATGGTTCTTTTGGCCCCTTTAGGCTACCCTTCGACAAGCAGTTCCGGCATAACTCTGCTGCTTCTAGGTAGGGGGGGGAATATAGGCTTAGGTAGGGGACCCTCTCGTAATGAGCCGATCCGAGCACAAGTGGTAGGCAATTAAAGAGTGCCGTGTTTGTGTGAGGGGAGGCGGGGCTTTAATTATTTAAACCTGGCTCTCCTGCCCCCACTTGTCGGTTCGAATGCTTTCGACCCACCCAGAAGCCCTCCCTTCTTCTCAGGACTCATCATTGGTGTGGCCCCCTTTAGGCTACCCTTCGACAAGCAGTTCCGGCATAACTCTGCTGCTTCTAGGTAGGGGGGGGAATATAGGCTTAGGTAGGGGACCCTCTCGTAATGAGCCGATCCGAGCACAATTTCTTTTTTTTTTACATGTGAAACATTTTTTTTTTTTTAACACTTTTTATTTTTTATTTTTTTTATTTACACTTTTTCGTCCCCCATAAGGTCATACAAAACCTCTGGGGGACATTTACTTCACTTTTTCTTTTTTTTTTCTCTGTTGATTTCTCCTGTAACTGGGGCTGACATAGTAGCCCCAGTTACAGGAGAAATGCACCCCCCAGAGAGGCTGTACAGCGCAATACTGTGCTGTACAGCCTCAGTGCAGGGCTGATCGAGGTCTGTGAAAGACCTCACACAGCTCCTGCACTCTCTGGTCCCGGTGATCACATGACTGCCGGGCCGGAACAGGAAGCGCATAGCGCTTCCTGCTCTGCATACACAGTGCTCGGTGAGCGCTGTGTATGCAGCGATCCAGAAGGCAGGAACACCTGGCCACTGTCCCTGTCTTCTCTTAGGGTTGCCTCGCTGTCATTGACAGCGGGCAACCCGATCAGCAGCTGCACGATTAGCGTGCAGCTGCAGTTTCTGAACGGACGTTCTGGAACGTCCGTTCAGAAATAGAGAACCACCTCCCGGACATTTATAGTCTATGGGCGGACAGGAGGTGGTTAAGATTCATTTTGTAAGGTAAGCTCAGTGACACAGCAGAAACAACAGAAAGCATAGTGTTAATCTGTTGTTGTTGGTCATAAGTCTAGACCAATCACAGCCAGCTTCTCACACAGCAAGAGTTTTCACCAATCACAGCCAGCCTCACACACACAGCCTGTCTGGGAATTCCCTCAGCTCCTGCTGCTAGAATCACTATTCACCAAAGACAAGAACTGAAGAGACATTCACTTCACTGAGAGTCCAGTTTTATGGAAACAAGAGGGCAAAATAGGTATTTAAAACAGTTATATAATGTTCCTATTGTTAGTATTGTGTTTAGAACTAATATATATATATATATATATATATATACACACTTACAGTTCCACCAAATTCAATAACAACCATACAATTGCAAATACAAATTGCAAGCATTCAGATTCCATATTGCAATACAAATTGCATACAACCATACGAGATCATACTCAAACAATCTGCAAATAGTCACTGCTAAATGTAAACTGCAAGTAGAACTATTAGTTAGACCTCAGATATACCGCTCAGAGAGATCATAAAGTGCTTAAATAACTTAGTGAGAGTACAGATACTGAAGAGAGAAATATATCCACCATTTTATGTTGAATGACAAGATTGAACAGTTGAACCACCATCTTATGTATACCGCCATTTTGTGATATCTTTTCAACACGTGTTTTGTACATGGACTATCTGCTTCGGAGGCGGCCGAGTTATATATGAAGAAAAGTAGAAGTTAATAAAGAAGTTATCTCAAGCATTTGGTGTGCTCTTTAAACCTACTGTTTCCATAGAACGGCGCTAGAGGAATTACAGAGTAATAGACAGTCTGGTTAGACTAAAAGTCAGAGATATCAAAATTCTTCTAATGCCACAGCGCAAAATGCACTTCATAGTGCTGCGCCTGCCATACGATACCCCCAGAAAATTATACATAGTAACTCTAATAACAAACTGGTTACAGGCAACACATCCCCTCTCCTCAGCCTGAGGGATAACCCAATTGACATTGGAGCCATTGTGTTTCTACTGAACAACCAGACGAATGCTCAGCAGGCCACTGATTAAATTTTGTCTTACAAGTAAAAAACCATAAGGGAATAGCATTGCAGGTTAAGTCCACCAGGGGAAAACCCCTGAAATGCCATTATGGAAACCCCTTGCACAGGGACTTGAATAAAAAATGGTTGCATTACAATAAAAGCTGTTGTTGACTCCCAAACTGTGTGTCGGACAGTTCTTGGGACAAAGGTATTATACTTACGCTACCCATATCTTGTATGCTGGATAGGACTACCAGCGGAGATACCGTTGATTATACTATTAATCCGCTACAGTAGTGTAATATACAGGACTATACATGGGGTGCAGTGTAATATACAGGACTATACATGGGGTGCAGTGTAATATACAGGACTATACATGGGGTGCAGTGTAATATACAGGACTATACATGGGGTGCAGTGTAATATACAGGACTATACATGGGGTGCAGTGTAATATACAGGACTATACACGGGGTGCAGTGTAATATACAGGACTATACACGGGGTGCAGTGTAATATACAGGACTATACATGGGGTGTAGTGTAATATACAGGACTATACATGGGGTGTAGTGTAATATACAGGACTATACATGGGATGCAGTGTAATATACAGGACTATACACGGGGTGCAGTGTAATATACAGGACTATACATGGGCTGCAGTGTAATATACAGGACTATACATGGGGTGCAGTGTAATATACAGGACTATACATGGGGTGTAGTGTAATATACAGGACTATACATGGGGTGCAGTGTAATATACAGGACTGTACATGGGGTGCAGTGTAATATACAGGACTGTACATGGGGTGCAGTGTAATATACAGGACTATACATGGGGTGCAGTGTAATATACAGGACTATACATGGGGTGCAGTGTAATATACAGGACTATACATGGGGTGTAGTGTAATATACAGGACTATACATGGGGTGCAGTGTAATATACAGGACTATACATGGGGTGCAGTGTAATATACAGGACTATACATGGGGTGTATTCTTTATTACTGTGGAAATATGAATGGATTTCCATCGTAAAAATAGAAAATGGAGCCCGGCCCCGACCACTGAGGTCTCTCGTGCTTATTCGCCCCTATCTGCCCCTCATCCTATATAATATAGAGAGAGGTAGAAATCAATTCACTCTAATGATAAAATGGTGAGAACGTAAATAAGTAAATAATCAGAAAGACTCAAAATAACTTTGTAAGAAAAGGGTTAAAAGCACATTTTCCACAAAAACCCCCCCAGTAATTTTAGATTTATCTCCACAGCTTCATGATATCTCACATACAGGACATGCACTGCAGTGAGATAACAGCGTCCTGTCCCTTTAAATTTCCTCTTCCAGATGTCACTGCTCAGCAGCCAATGGGATCGCTGGATTTGAACTTGAAAGGAAACCAACGGTCACTGGTCCTCAGACCGTTACAGGACGACGAGAGGTGAAGATGGACACCGGTGAGATCTCACCCCCCTCATCTGACATAAGTGACGCTTATCTTATCTCCCATGATGCATCACTCACAGGATTAGGGATCTGCTGAGGGGTTCATTCTTTATCCTACTTGTCCCAGACACCACTAGGGGGAGCTAGGTGTATACGTGTACTGCCCCAATGACTTCACTATCAGCTGTATACATCTGGGTGCAGTCAGCTCCCCCTAGTGGCTGCTGCAGGATACCCAAATGCTATCAGTTAAGGCACTCTGCTGCCTGTAGTGTTTATTGAGGGTCCTGTGCTGGGAATTGGGGACATTCTGTTTGCATTGATGCTAATGGGGGCAACGTGCTGGCTCTGAAAATGGGGTGGGCCCTAAGGCTCTGCCAGTGGGAACTTTGGATGTCATTTTGGAGGGAACTGTACTTGTTTCTGACCCAAATATGAAAACCAATGGGGTGAATTAGAACTGGCTTAGTTACCCATAGCAACCAATCAGATTCCACCTTTCATTTTCTAAAAGGAGCTGTCAAAAATGAAAGGAGGAATCTGATTGGTTGACCCCACAATTTAATGCAATTTGGCGCATCCGTTTTTAAAGAAATGCATTGCACTTTACTCACCAGGAGTGTGAGACTTGAAAGACCTAAGGGCCAAAATTGCGCCATAATTCTGCCGTAAAATTGTGTCTTAAACTACGGATTAGTAAATCTGCTCCACTGTCTAAATCCAGATGTCGCGGTCACGATGAGGATTTTTTTACTGCATTTTCTAAATTGTGAAAAAACTGCAGCAGAAAGCGCTGCCACAACGTATAAACCCGTACTTTTGGTTTCCAGACTGGAAAAGGGGGCTCTATAAGAAACATGTGGACAATGTACGTTTTGCAACTGAATAATTCGCAGCTGAAACCGCAGTAGAAATCTCCGGCTAACCCTCAGGTTTATGACATGGGTTTTGCGTGCAGCAGATACACCTGCAGCTTTGGTCCTATTCAATGGGGCTGATCCACACCTGGACACTGGATGCGATTTCCATGCCCTCTCCTGTCAAATGTTTGGAAATCATCCCTGGCCAATGGAACGGAAATGCGGAATCCCATTAAACACAATGGCAGGTGGATTCCATGTGGTGTTTGGTACAATCCACACACAACATCAACCCTGTAAATGAGCCCAAAAGTTTGTGAATGCAGTTATGACAAATGGGCACAGGGAACGGCTGATATGGCTTGTATTAGTAGCGGGTATCTGTGAGCAGAGGGGGCGTGCATCTGATAACGCTAGACACGCCCCACTTCCAGTCCGACTACCCCACCCTAACAGGTAGGGAGTGGACTGCAGATTAGCAGAAAGTGAGATCCCTGGTGCTCAACCAGGTCTTTAGTGGTCAAACCAGTGGCATACCCACCATGGAGGAAGACCATGCCACTGCTACGGGACCTTGGGGAGAGGGAAGCCTGGCACTGAACTGCTTCTTGTGTTCCTGACATAAGTCCATGGCATTTTCCAGCAGCCACCACAAGGGGGGGGGGGCTCAGTACAAAGATATGTTACAGCTTTCATTAAGATCAAATAGTAGCTGTATACATTCCAGTGCACGGAGCTCCCCCTAGTGGTGCCTGCAGGAGGGCAGTTATATCACATACTATGTGATGGGAAGCAGGAGACACAGAGCTGTATGGGAGGAGGTTTATTATCTGATTTATGACAGTTTGGTGTAAATGCATTGAGCAATATGGTGTTCCACGTTTTCCTAGACAAAAGTCGTGAAACGTGAGGGAAGCCAAACCATTGAAATGACATGTCCTACACTTAGGCGGACATTCACTGTATATACATGGGGAGAGCTGCGGGTGTTTGTGACCAAGTCTCTTTTATGGGTTAACAGATTGCGCTATGACTTCTCCAATTCCTGATGAGTACAGGATTGGAGCAGGCCGCACTTCACTGGAGGTAAGTGGCTTCATTGTAATCTGACCCTTTGTCCTATCACCCATGAGGAGTGGTCAGTGGTCACTTACTGTATTCTCTTCTCTTTAGGACATCTACTGCCTCCAGCACTGCATCTATGGCCTGACACCCTTCTTAAGTGAGTATTTTTGGTAATAAGACTCTGCTATGAAAACTCGATCTAAGCTCGAGGTTTAGACTGATCTGAAGTAAACTCATGATCTGGTTGTGTTCTCTCTGCAGCTTATCCCCGCACCGTGGAGGAGAGAGACCAACAACGTCTCATCTACTCAATGAGATTCCTCCCGTCTCCAATCTTCAAGATGGAGGTGAGCGATTCTACTGCCTGTCATATTGTCCTCCAGATTCCTCCATGTTCTTTCTATAGATGTGAAGGTTTTATAGGAACGTCTCATAGACGAGTGACAATCTGTTCTTAGCGCCTCATGCCAACCAACCGAGAAGCTCAGAAGAAATACCTGCCTTTTCCACTGGAGGAAGAAGATCCAGAGCCGGCATTGATCGTGGCAAGCCAACTGTGCGAAGACCTGCCGGTGGAGAAGGCCAAGAGAGAGCTAGAAGAGGCAAAGACATCCCGGGAGCTTCAGGATGAGACTACTGAGAAGAAGTCTGCCAAAAAAGAACAGAGGATGGTGAAACTGGATGTGAAGAGCAAGAACCTGAGAAGAGTTCAACATCAGGCTGGAAGAAGACAGAAGATCCGCCAGCCAACCACCTTCCAGTACGTGAACACCAACCTGAGAGGAAAGAAGAAGAACATCCTCAGGACCATCCTCTTCAAGCCATTCTGCCGGTGAAGGATGGTAAGGAGCTGTAAGACCACCAGCAGCAACCAAATAAAAAAAAATAAAAAATTATAGTTATTAAATATTAATACATAGGCAATAGTGATAGGCTGAAGGGTAGTTATATAGTCATAAATCTATTACAATAGTAAAAATAAAAAAACAACAACATGATTATTAGAAAACTTAGAAATGGAGATCAGGGGGTTTGATCCAGGGTTCTAGGACTGATCGCCTTTTCCCGGGGTCGAGAAGGAATTTTTCCTCTGTGACATGAATTGGCTGAATGTGTCCAGGGGTTTTCGCCTTCTTCTGGATCAACAGGTTTAGGGATAGGAACCAAATTTTTAGCAATAGTAAAATAATAGAAATATCTGTATTTATGATAATAAAAATAGAGTGTAACATTGAGAATAGAATATTAATAATAGTAAGATAATAATAACAAATAGTATTTATTAATGATTATAATTTACAGTAGTAATTGATGAGTTTGATCCAGGGTTCTAGGACTGATCGCCTTTTCCCGGGGTCGAGAAGGAATTTTTCCCTTGTGACACGAATTTGCTGAATGTGTCCAGGGGTTTTCGCCTTCTTCTGGATCAACAGGTTTAGGTATAGGGACCTAAGTTAGGGATGGGGATCAGGGGGTTTGATCCAAGGTTCTAGGACTGATCGCCTTTTCCCGGGGTCGAGAAGGAATTTTTCCCCTATGACACAAATTGGCCGAATGTGTCCAGGGGTTTTCGCCTTCTTCTGGATCAACAGGTTTAGGGATAGGGACCTAATTTAGGGATAGGGATCAGGGGGTTTGATCCAGGGTTCTAGGACTGATCGCCTTTTCCCGGGGTCAAGAAGGAATTTTCCCCTTGTGACATGAATTGGCTGAATGTGTCCAGGGGTTTTCGCCTTCTTCTGGATCAACTACTTTAGGGATATGGATCTAGATTATAGTAATAGTAAAAGAACAACTACAGGGATCTCATTTATAATATTATAAAAAAATATATTGATATAATAAGAGTACTGCAATAATATAATATTAAAATAACAATTATATCATTAGTCATATAATAAAAACAATTGTAGCATTTAGTATAAATTAACTATAATAATTAATAACAGGATTTTGTAGTTTTGATCCAGGGTTCTAGGACTGATCGCCTTTTCCCGGGGTCGAGAAGGAATTTTTCCCCTGTGACACTAATTGGCTGAATGTGTCCAGGGGTTTTCGCCTTCTTCTGGATCAACTACGTTAGGGATAGAAATCTAGTTTATAGTAATAGTAAAAATACAAATATTAGTAATAATATTAAATGCAGTAATTAGGTTAATTAACTATAGTAATACATTATAATAGGGTTCAGGGGGTTTGATCCAGGGTTCTAGGACTGATCGCCTTTTCCCGGGGTCGAGAAGGAATTTTCCCCCTGTGACACGAATTGGCTGAATGTGTCCAGGGGTTTTCGCCTTCTTCTGGATCAACAACTTTAGGGATAGGGATCTAGTCTATAGTAATAGAAAAATAACTATAAAAATATTGGTATTAATATTAGTAATAAATAATTAAGTATGTAGGTTAATTAACTATAGTAAGAAATTATATTAGAGATCAGCAACTTTGATCCAGGGTTCTAGGACTGATCGCCTTTTCCCGGGGTCGTGAAGGAATTTTCCCCCTGTGACACGAGTTGGCCGAATGTGTCCAGGGGTTTTCGCCTTCTTCTGGATCAACAGTTTTAGGTGTAGGGATATAATTATCAATAATAGGAGAGCAGTAGTATAATAAGGGGAACAAAAGTAATAGTTCTAATATAGTCTTATAATAAATAATATTTGGATAGTTATTAGTGTTAGTGTAGGGACCCACTTGAAGGAGGTCGCCTTGACGTGGCAAGTGGGCTTATACATTTTGATAATGTATACTAAGAACCTCCTGTCCATGGTTATAGCAGCAGTAGATGGCGGTACAACATTTTTGGGGACCAGTTCACAAGCGGTGTGACATCTATTGGTGTTGCAGGGCTTTATCTGTGGGTGGCCCAGAACCAAAGGGGCTTAGCCTGGCAGTGGGTTCTGTTGGGCGGCTCGGTCCCCCTCCCTCCAGTGCACTAATATAGTAATAAGAATAGATAAAGAAAACAATAAAAAGCACAGGACTATGATACTACTAAAAATAGGATAATTGTAGTAATAATTGTTAGTAATAAATGACTACTTATAACTTTTTGTCGTCTTATTTATTTTCAAGTTATTAGGATCATTCATTCCCCATGTTCAGTGTAAGCAGCACCCACTGTTTTCATGGGGCAATGCACTACCGACCATTTTAAGAGCCGCGTAAAAGATGCGATCACCTGACAAATCACTGTTTTGGTTGTTTGTCAGAGGGTCAGCCAATTATAGAGAACCAACCTTCATTCCCAGGAACTGGCCCAATCCCCGGCCAGTGTGAATGGCCCTCCTTGCTACAGGCCAGCTTTCTAATGGGGGCAATGCTGCAGATGGCTGCTGATATGGGGCTGCTGTGCCCGACTGCATTCTGAGGGTCAATTTATAGCCACACAGTGGGATGTCACCCATAGGCTCCAATGTTAAAGAATAATGCCGCTGATGGTCAGTGTAATATACAGGACTATACATGGGGGTGCAGTGTAATATACAGGACTATACATGGGGGTGCAGTGTAATATACAGGACTATACATGGGGGTGCAGTGTAATATACAGGACTATACATGGGGGTGCAGTGTAATATACAGGACTATACATGGGGGTGCAGTGTAATATACAGGACTATACATGGGGGTGCAGTGTAATATACAGGACTATACATGGGGGTGCAGTGTAATATACAGGACTATACATGGGGGTGCAGTGTAATATACAGGACTACATATGGGGTGCAGTGTAATATATGCAGCATCCCACTAGTGTACGTGGGCACTGCAAAAGCTTGTTATGTCATATGTTGAATCCTGCTGTATTTCATTCTTATGTAGAATCCCTGTTACCAGGCTGTTAGGTGCATTACATACATTCCACCACTAGATGGGGGTAGCAACACAGTATATATAGCACAGTTCAGGCCTAGTCAGCCTTGGAGTTAGGCTACTTTCACACTATCGGCACGGACCTCCGGCAGACTGTTCCGTTGGGTGAACAGCCTGCCAGATCCGTCCTGCTGCTAGTGACCGCTTGCCCCCGGACTGCTGCTCCATCCTCATTGACTATAATAAAGGCGGTGCGGAGTTCAGGCGGAGGCACGGCGAGAGGCTGCCGTAATAAATGTAGGACATGCCGTGCCTCGCCGCAACTCCGCCCCAGCTTCCATTATAGCAATTGGGACGGAGCGGCAGTCCGGGGGCACGCGGTCACTAGCGGCAGTCCGGGGGCACGCGGTCACTAGCGGCAGTCCGGGGGCACGCGGTCACTAGCGGCAGTCCGGGGGCACGCGGTCACTAGCGGCAGTCCGGGGGCACGCGGTCACTAGCGGCAGGACAGATCCGGCAGGCTGTTCACCCGACAGAACAGTCTGCCGGAGGTCCGTGCCGCTAGTGTGAAAGTAGCCTTACTTGAATCAATAGTCTCAAGGCAGATGTTACGGTCCATTAATAAAGTGCATTCATATGGCACCAGTAATGATTAAGATAATGGTAATCCTTATTTCAGGTTAAGGCCTCATGCACACGACCGTTTTTTTTTTACGGTCCGCGAAAACGGGGTCCGTAGGTCCGTGATCCGTGACCGTTTTTTCGTCCGTGGGTCTTCCTTGATTTTTGGAGGATCCACGGACATGAAAAAAAAAGTTGTTTTTGTGTCCGCCTGGCCATGCGGAGCCAAATGGATCCGTCCTGAATTACAATGCAAGTCAATGGGGACGGATCCGTTTGACGTTGACACAATATGGTGCAATTGCAAACGGATCCGTCCCCCATTGAGTTTCAATGTAAAGTCTGGAGTCTCTTTATACCATCGGATCGGAGTTTTCTCCAATCCGATGGTATATTTTAACTTGAAGCCATGGGAACGGGGGAGGCCGCACACTGCCACTAATGTAATTAATGCAATAGAGGGAGGGGGGGCCGGGGGAGGCCGCACACTGCCACCAATGTAATTAATGCAATAGAGGGAGGGGGGGGGGCGCACTGGCCACCAATAAAATTTAAACTGGAGAGGGAGGGGGGTCTGCCCCCTGCTGCCTGGCAGCCCCAGATCTCTTACAGGGGGCTGTGATCAGCACAATTAACCCCTTCAGGTGCAGCACCTAAGGGGTTAATTGTGCTGATCAGGGTAAGAGATCAGGTGCTGCCAGGCAGCAGGGGGCAGTCATGTACACAGTTTGTTGTATATTCTAACTAGAAGCGTCCCCATCACTATGGGAACGCCTCTATGATAGAATATACTGTCGGATCAGAGTTTTCACGAAGTGAAAACTCAGCTCTGAAAAAGCTTTTATGCAGACGGATCTTCGGATCCGTCTGTATGAAAGTAACCTACGGCCACGGATCACGGATGCCAATCTTGTGTGCATCCGTGTTCTTTCACGGACCCATTGACTTTCAATGGGTCCGTCAAAAAAATAGGACGGGACACACGGATTTTTGACGGACAGGATACACGGATCAAGGTCTCGGCTGCAAAACGGTGCATTTTCCGATTTTTCCACGGACCATTGAAAGTCAACGGCACAACGGCCACGGATGCACACAACGGTCGTGTGCATGAGGCCTTAGGCAATTGTCAATGGAGGGATTTTCTAATGCGGTTACTTGATAGAATAAATATACTCAGTCTTTGCCTAAGTCCCAACTACAGCACTCTGGTACTAAATATGCTGTTTTCTACTTATCTTGAGCTATCCAAGGTTCTCCCTTGTGGCAGGCATCAGTCTCCTGCTACTTTATTTGCAGGTGTCCCAACTTCCTGGGTCACAGAAGTACAGCCATAGGCAATAGTCACTGGTATTAAGGGGCATTCCCTAGTGTCCCCATGAATACAAACAACACGAAGAGTCTTACTTACGGGGCCGAGTCTCCTGATCATCCTGGCGTGGACTAGCGTCACCATGCTGCCGGAGTCCAACAGAGGGCTTTGGCCGGGAGATGGTTAACCCAAATTTCCCACTCAAACTGATTGGCAGTTAGGTCAAGATGTGTGATGCATGCTCGCTGTGCGTACAGGGAGACTCTCCATCCTGTCCCTCATTCCATGGGCTCGTCCTGAAGAGGGCATTGGGTCCGGGTATGGCCATAGGCTCGACAACGCCAACACTATGTCCCCCATCTTTCTTACAGTAGTTAGCCTCCGCGGTTTGGGTGGCACTCTTGTAGGGACCTCTGGTCCAGAATCCGGGATGGCTCCTCTCCTGCTCCTGGGTGTGTTAACTGGTCGTACTGCTCTCGACATGGGTTCCCGGTGCTTGGCGGGTCCGAGCAAGTCCTCCACTTCGGTGTACCGCTCTACTAGTTCCACCAACTGATTCGCCATCGCAGGGTCCCCATGGCTTACCCAGCGCTGCAGGTCATGCGGCAGTGATCGCAGGTACCGGTCCATGGCTACCCGTTCCACAATTTGCGCGCCCGTCAATTTCTCAATCTGCAGCCACTTTTTTACTAGTTGCACCAGGTCATGCATTTGGGTTCTTGGTGGACAGCCAGCCTGGTAACCCCAGCGGTGCACTCTTTGGGCCCAAACAGCCGTAGTTAGGGCTCTTTCACATCTGCGTTATAGTCTTCCGGCATAGAGTTCCGTCGTCGGGGCTCTATGCCGGAAGAATACTGATCAGGATTTTCCTAATGCATTCTGAATGGACAGTCCGTCCTTCAGGATGCATCAGGATGTCTTCCGTTCCGGAACGGAACGTTTTTTGGCCGCAGCAAATAGCGCAGCATGCTGCGCTTTTTGCTCCGGCCAAAAATCCGGAACACTTGCCGCAAGGCCGGATCCGGAATGAATGCCCATTGAAAGGCATTGATCCGGATCCGGCCTTAAGCTAAACGTCGTTTCGGCGCATTGCCGGATGCAACGTTTAGCTTTTTCTCAATGGTTACCATGGCTGCCGGGACGCTAAAGTCCCGGCAGCCATGGTAAAGTGCAGTGGGGAGCGGGGAGCAGCATACCTACCGTCCGTGCGGCTCCCGGGGCGCTCCAGAGTGACGTCAGGGCGCCCCAAGCGCATGGATCACGTGATCGCATGGACACGTCATCCATGCGCATGGGGCGCTCTGACGTCATTCTGGAGCGCCCCGGGAGCCGCACGGATGGTAAGTATGCTGCTCCCCCACTCCCCACTGCTACTATGGCAACCAGGACTTTAATAGCGTCCTGGCTGCCATAGTAACACTGAAAGCATTTTGAAGACGGATCCGTCTTCAAATGCTTTCAGTACACTTGCGTTTTTCCGGACCCGGCGTGTAATTCCGGCAAGTGGAGTACACGCCGGATCCGGACAACGCAAGTGTGAAAGAGGCCTTACCCCCAGTCGAGCCAGGATCTCCACCTTTAGCTGCTCATATTTTTTAACGAGTTCGACTGGCAGGTCGAAATAGGCCTGTTGAGGGTAACTGTAAGAAAGGGCGCGATGATGCTGGCCCATTGGTCCTGAGGCCACCCTTCTCTCTCTGCTACTCTCTCGAAAGTCAACAGGAAGACCTCGACGTCATCACCAGATGTCAGTTTTTGTAATAGGTGGCTAGCTCTTACAGCAGCAGATAGCTCTTACAGCAACTTGGGGCCCAGGGGCATTGTTCGCTTGCACTTGTCCTTGAGCCAACTGTTGTACAGCCTCCTTTAACGCAGCTACCTGAGCTTGTGTAGCTTCCTGATGTGCCGTAAGCTGAGCAATCAGCACACGGTTTGTCCCTTGCTGCGCCCCCATTGCTTCCTCATGGCGGCGGGTCACCTCTACTGTGGCATGTTGCTGACCCACCAAAGCTTTCTGCTGAGTTTCCGTGGCTTGCAGCAGGGCTTTCATAACCTCCTCCATTTCTTTTACTGCAACTTACAGAGATTTCACCCAAGACATGCAAAACAGGGTACTGCCTCTTTAAATGTCACTTTTTATGATTTAAACGGCTTTTATGCCCTGCCCGCATCCAACACCAACTGTAATATGGGGGAAGATCGCTCCAATAAACCAGGTGCATGAGCCAGCCCAGGGTTAAAGAAACAGATGTTTATTTTCCAAAACGAAAACAGGTACAGCTTCCAGCAGCCAAGGTCCAAACAAACCCAACTTAAAGTCCTCTTAGTTCAGAAGAACATAATCAATAGAACAGTCCGTTCAAAATAAAGGTATTTTTACCCTGGGTTCTTTTTAGTCCATGGTAGTTTCCAGCTCTGTTCACAGCCAGCCACAGCAGTGTGTCCACCACACCACACACTCCATGCCACCACCTCACTTCCTTTTCCTCTCATCAGGAGAGTGAGTTAACCCTGTGGGTACCGGATCCCAGGTAGTGCTTTCTTAAAGGCACCACAACCCAAATAATGGTAATACATATCTGTCACTGAGGACCCAACCTTGGCGTCCTCTACAATATATATAGTAAGAAGGCGCAAGGATCCGTCGTTGACTGAAGGTATGTGTCACCGAGGTTCCTAGCCTCGGTGAAGTAAGAGTCGGTATTTTCAAGTGTCAGCGGCAGCTAGTGCTGGTTGACACGTTGCCATTTTAGTATGGCTGTAAGCTGATCTGGGCAGGCTCTTATTGGGAGCAGTCAAAGTGCTGGGTGGGTGGCTGCTCCCCACGCTCCAGGCTGGGTCTTTACTGGCGTATATCAAACCCAGCCAGCAGTCTCAGCTGGGTGTGGATTACTCCTCTCTGACAGTGGAGCGCTGCCAGTCCCTGTGTGTTTTGGGATCTGAAAACTTGTGCCGTGCAAAAGGGCTGGGAGCCGCATGCTGAGAAACAGGCCCCTAAGGGCTCTTTCACACTTGCGTTGTCCGGATCCGGCGAGTACTCTACTTGCCGGAATTACACGCCGGATCCGGAAAAACGCAAGTGAACTGAAAGCATTTGAAGACGGATCCGTCTTCAAAATGCGTAGTGGGGAGCGGGGGAGCGGTATACTTACAGTCCGTGCGGCTCCCGGGGCGCTCCAGAATTACGTCAGAGCGCCCCATGCGCATGGATGACGTGCCATGCGATCACGTCATCCATGCGCGCGGGGCGCCCTGACGTCACTCTGGAGCGCCCCGGGAGCCGCACGGACGGTAAGTATACTGCTCCCCCACTCCCCACTACACTTTACCATGGCTGTCAGGACTTTAGCGTCCCGGCAGCCATGGTAACCATTCAGAAAAAGCTAAACGTCGGATCCGGTAATGCGCCGAAACGACGTTTAGCTTAAGGCCGAATCCGGATCAATGCCTTTCAATGGGCATTCATTCCGGATCCGGCCTTGTGGCAAGTGTTCAGGATTTTTGGCCGGATCAAAAAGCGCAGCATGCTGCGGTATTTTCTCCGGCCAAAAAACGCTCCGGTCCGGAACTGAAGACATCCTGATGCATCCTGAACGGATTTCACTCCATTCAGAATGCATTAGGATAAAACTGATCAGGATTCTTCCGGCATAGAGCCCCGACGACGGAACTCTATGCCGGAAGACAATAACGCAGGTGTGAAAGAGCCCTAAAGCTGGCTGTGGACCACAGGTGGAGAAACTGCAAACCAGGTGAAGATTTTTTGCTGTGTCAACTTTTCATGGTGTGAACAAACACCTAGACTGCAAAATGTCACTTTTTGTTTTTCCTTATGTGTAAATAAAACACTGAACTGTGTAGTGGGGAGCGGGGGAGCAGTATACTTACTGTCCGTGCGGCTCCCGGGGTGCTCCAGAGTGACGTCAGGGCGCCCCACGTGCATGGATGACGTGATCGCATGGCACGTCATCCATGCGCATGGGGCACGATGACGTCACTATGGAGCGCCCCGGGAGCCGCACGGACTGTAAGTATACTGCTCCTCCGCTCCCCACTACTACTATGGCAACCAGGACTTTAATAGCGTCCTGGCTGCCATAGTAACACTGAACGCATTTTGAAGACGGATCCGTCTTCAAATGCTTTCAGTTCACTTGCGTTTTTCCGGATCCGGCGTGTAATTCCGGCAAGTGGAGTACACGCCGGATGCGGACAACGCAAGTGTGAAAGAGGCCTTAGTCAAAGACTTTGTGGTTGCTGCTATACTGCGTCCGCTAGCCGGTCTACCAGAGCAAATCCTACCTATATATATATATATTACAGACCAAAAGTTTGGACACACCTTCTCATTCAAAGAGTTTTCTTTATTTTCATGACTATGAACATTGTAGATTTACACTGAAGGCATCAAAACTATGAATTAACACATGTGGAATTATATACATAACAAAAAAGTGTGAAACAACTGAAAATATGTCATATTCTAGGTTCTTCAAAGTAGCCACCTTTTGCTTTGATTACTGCTTTGCACACTCTTGGCATTCTCCTGAAATGGTCTTCACTTCACAGGTGTGCCCTGTCAGGTTTAATAAGTGGGATTTCTTGCCTTATAAATGGGGTTGGGACCATCAGTTGCGTTGTGGAGAAGTCAGGTGGATACACAGCTGATAGTCCTACTGAATAGACTGTTAGAATTTGTATTATGGCAAGAAAAAAGCAGCTAAGTAAAGAAAAACTAGTGTCCGTCATTACTTTAGGAAATGAAGGTCAGTCAGTCCAAAAAATTGGGAAAACTTTGAAAGTGTCCCTAAGTGCAGTCACAAAAACCATCAAGCGCTACAAAGAAACTGGCTCACATGCGGACCGCCCCAGGAAAGGAAGACCAAGAGTCACCTCTGCTGTGGAGGATAAGTTCATCCGAGTCAGTGGCGGATCCAGGGGGGGGGGGCAACGGGGCAATTGCCCCCCCCCCCAAGCTGGCGGTGGGCGGCGGCGGCGGCAGCGGGGCACAGGGAGATGAGCGCTCCCATTGTGGAAGCGCTCATCTCCAGTCATCTGTATCGCCGTCCTCAGGACAGCGATACAGATGCCTGCCTGTGCTGCGGCAGGGAAGGGAGAGGCGTGTCCCTTTCCCTTCCTCTGATAGGCTGCCGGCCTAGTGCCCGCAGCCTATCAGAGGCCGGCGCAGGCGGCGCGATGACGTCATCGCACCGCCTGAGCCATACAGCGTGGGACACAGGCCAGAAGAGGCCTGCATCGCATCGCTGACATGGAGGTAAGTATGTGTGTTTTTTTTTTCTTCATTATATACAATACTTTTACTGGCACCTGGGGGCGGCTATTACTGGCAAAGGGGGGCTATTACTGGCAAAGAGGGGCTATTACTGGCAAAGGGGGGGCTATTACTGGCAAAGGGGGGGGCTATTACTGGCAAAGGGGGGCTATTACTGGCAAAGGGGGGGCTATTACTGGCAAAGGGGGGCTATTACTGGCAAAGGGGGGCTATTACTGGCAAAGGGGTGCTCTTATTACTGGGGGCTGTTATTACTGGAGGCTCTTATTACTGGCAAAGGGGGGGGCTCTTATTTCTGGCAAAGGGGGGTCTCTTATTACTGGCAAAGGGGGGAATGTTATTACTGGCAAAGGGGGGCTGTTATTACTGGCAAAGGGGGGCTGTTATTACTGGGGGCTGTTATTACTGGAGGCTCTTATTACTGGCTCAGAGGGGCTGTTATTACTGGCACAGAGGGGCTCTTATTACTGGGGGCTGTTATTACTGGCACAGAGGGGCTCTTATTACTGGGGGCTGTTATTACTGGCACAGAGGGGCTCTTATTACTGGCACAGAGGGGCTCTTATTACTGGGAGCTGTTATTACTGGCACAGAGCGGCTCTTATTACTGGGGGCTGTTATTACTGGCACAGAGGGGCTCTTATTACTGGGGGCTGTTATTACTGGCACAGAGGGGCTCTTATTACTGGCACAGGGGGGGCTGTTATTACTGGGGGCTGCTATTACTGGCACAGGGGGGCTGCTATTACTGGCACAGGGGGGCTATTATTACTGGCACATGATTGGGGGCACTATAGGGGCATCTACTGAGGCCACAAAGAAGGGGTATTTTATATGGGCTCTCTGTACAGTACAATTTTATACTGGGACACATTATGGTGGGTACTATGGGGAAGGGGGGAGAGGAGTACTATGGGGTCATCTACGGGGGGCACTAAGAAGGGGTATTTTATACTTGCAAATTATGAGGGACACTGAGGGCATCTACTCGAGCATTTTATACTGGTACATTATGGGGGGCACTAGGAGGAAGGAGGGGGTGGAGGACTATGGGGTCATTTACTAGGGGCACTATATAGTGGTATTTTATACTGGCACATTATGGGGGCACTATGGGGACATTAGCTCAACTGGGGGCATTACAAGGGGGTATTTTTTGCACTGTCACATTATAAGGAGAATTATTTCTACTGGGGGGGGCATTATGGTGGGCTTTATTACTCCCCTATGGTATGAGCCCCCTAGTAGCAGCACCAGCCTCTCCCTGCTCTGCTATCCCTCTGCCCCTTCTCCAAATACTTATTATGAAATCTTTCTCATTAGGATAAAACACATCACCTCCGCCGAGCCCCCGGCCAAAGTGTGGAAGTGGTGTCCGAGATCCCCAAGGGCCAAGCCAAGTAACTGTGAGTGTTCATGTGAAATATGATTGTTATACACATATAGCCTACACTGTGTAGTCTGTTCTATAAGCACCATTGTTTTGTGGCGGCGGACATAAAATAATCTGAAAGTGCCCCTCCCGAGACCAGGCTCTGGATCCGCCACTGATCCGAGTCACCAGCCTCAGAAATCGCAGGTTAACAGCAGCTCAGATTAGAGACCAGGTCAATGCCACACAGAGGTCTAGCAGCAGACACATCTCTAGAACAACTGTTAAGAGGAGACTGTGTGAATCAGGCCTTCATGGTAGAATATCTGCTAGGAAACCACTGCTAAGGACAGGCAACAATCAGAAGAGACTTGTTTGGGCTAAAGAACACAAGGAATGGACATTAGACCAGTGGAAATCTGTGCTTTGGTCTGATGAGTCCAAATTTGAGATCCTTGGTTCCAACCACCGTGTCTTTGTGCGACGCAGAAAAGGTCAACGGATGGACTCTACATGCCTGGTTCCCACCGTGAAACATGGAGGAGGAGGTGTGATGGTGTGGGGGTGCTTTGCTGGTGACACTGTTGGGAATTTATTCAAAATTGAAGTCATACTGAACCAGCATGGCTACCGCGGCATGCTATTCCATCCGGTTTACGTTTAGTTGGACCATCATTTATTTTTCAACAGGACAATGACCCCAAACACACCTCCAGGCTGTGTAAGGGCTATTTGACCATGAAGGAGAGTGATGGGGTGCTGCGCCAGATGACCTGGCCTCCACAGTCACCAGACCTGAACCCAATCGAGATGGTTTGGGGTGAGCTGGACCGCAGAGTGAAGGCAAAAGGGCCAACAAGTGCTAAGCATCTGTGAGAACTCCTTCAAGACTGTTGGAAGACCATTTCAGGTGACTACCTCTGGAAGCTCATCAAGAGAATGCCAAGAGTGTGCAAAGCAGTAATCAAAGCAAAAGCTGGCTACTTTGAAGAACCTAGAATATGACATATTTTCAGTTGTTTCACACTTTTTTGTTATGTATATAATTCCACATGTGTTAATTCATAGTTTTGATGCCTTCAGTGTGAATCTACAATTTTCATAGTCATGAAAATAAAGAAAACTCTTTGAATGAGAAGGTGTGTCCAAACTTTTGGTCTGTACTGTAGATTATATATATATACACATACACACACACACACACATGCATCATACACATCACATATATACATGCATCATACACACACATCACATACATACATACATACATGCATCATATACACATCACATGCATGCATAATATACAAATAAGATGCATGCATCATACACAAATAACATACATGCATGCATCATGTATACACACAAATCACATGTATCGATCATATACACACACATCACATGCATTATACACACACACTGTCATGGTGGGGAGTGGGGGAAACCCCCCACCATACAATGTGGGGAAGAGGGAGTAGCAACTAGGCCTGGATGCCGGTAAAAAGGAGCTGATCACCTCCTATTGCAACCGTGATCCTAGCCCTGACCTCCTAACCGCATGAGTGAACCCAGATGGTAGGAGGGCTCATGCACCGGAACCTCAGACCCTAACTGGCCCTGATCATCCCTAGAATAAAAGGTCAGAAAAAGGAGACGACCAGTTTATCCCTAACACGGATGAACCGGAGTCTCCAGCAGGCCTAGGTGCAAGGAAAGACAGAAAACAGCAACTGGATAGGCAGGTAAGAGACCACAACTAGTGATGGACGAACATCGGCTGGGACGGTTTGCAATCAAATGTTCGCGAACCGCAAGTTCGCGGCGGGCCACATTCACTTTAAAGGCAGGCGAACCTGGAATACTTTTAGGTCTTATTTGCAGCCACCAAATACTTACTAGAGGTGCACAAATAGTCCCACAACATGGATAGTGACATACCAGATGTATTATTCGAATTTGCGTTCTCCATTCATAATTTTTTTCAATGCAAAATATCGGCAATGTAATTTTCGCCTAGGCGCATGCGCAAAATAGGCGCGGCCTACTACAGCAACTGGGTTTCCACCAGACCGAAGTTGGATGCGATCAGAAAAGATGGTTGGCAACAATTTTCGCGACGTTGAGAAAGAATGTCTGATCACTGTAAGTAATTTGACATTTAAGCAGTGTATTTGATTACATTTTACATGCATGTTATAACAATCACTGTATATGCAGCTCATGTGGGCTGTCATGAGGAAATTCAGTCAAATATGGTCGACTCGTCACATGTGTTGAATTCCTCCGAGATCCATGCCTCATTCATTTTTAGAAACGTTAGGTAGTCCACGCTGTCGTGAGCTAGGCGAGTGCGATTATCGGTCACGATCCCCCCTGCTGCACTGAACGTCCTTTCGGACAGGACACTGGACGAGGGGCAAGCCAACAGTTCCATGGCAAATTGTGCCAGCTCTGGCCACAGGTCAAGCCTGCACACCCAGTAGTCCAGGGGTTCCTCCCTTTTCAGAGCATCCACATCAGCTGTTAACCCGATGTAGTCGGACACCTTTCGGTCTAGGCGTTCCATGAGGCTGGATCCGGAGGGTGGCTGTCGATGGGTTGGCTGGAAGAATGATATCATATCCAAAGAGACCAACACATCTTCAAACTGTCCTCTTCTTCCATGCGCTGTTAGATTGGTACCCGCAACAGTTAGTGGAAATTCCTCTGCCAGCGCCCACAAAAGCAGAATGCAGCATTTCTTGAAGCAAGGCCTGGAAAAGCTGCATTCTGACAGCCCTCTGTGATGGTGGTAACATTTCCGCCATTTTGTGTTTGTACCGGGGGTCTAAGTACGTTGCCACCCAGTACTGGTCCTTGCCCTTTATGCTTTTTATATGGGGGTCCCTCTTCAAACACTGGAGCATGAAGGCCCCCATTTGCACTAAACTGGAAGCGGTGGAGTGGCCTGCCTCCTGCTCATCATTCAGGATAATGTTGTCCTCGTTCTCCTCCCTCCATCCACGGACAACACCAGGGATCCCAGAAACATTTAAAGCATGCTCTTCTTGCTCCTCCTCCGCCCCGGCAACATCTTCCTCTGACTCCTCTTCAGACTCCTGTTGTTGACTTGTCTCAGATGGAGTATCCCCCCCGGGAATTCATCCAGCATTGCGACTTCTTCATCTTCCTGCTCCTGCTCCTCGACGGCTTGATCAATGACCAATGACACAACGCAATGCACGCTCCAGAAAGAAGGCGTAAGGTACGATGTCACTGATGACGCCCTGGCTGCGACTGACCAGTTTGGTGATCTCATCAAATGGCTGCAGAAGTCTGCATGCGTCGCGCATGAGCAGCCACTGGCACTGTGAAAAAAAAACAAGCTCCCCAGAAGGAGCCTGTCCTGCCGCAGAGTTCATACAGGTTGTCAGTCATTAACGGCACGTTCCTGCTGGAGCAGCTTATCAAGCATATACAAGGTGGAGTTCCATCGCATCGGGCAGTCACAAATCAGACGTCTGACGGGCAGGTGGTGTCGCCTATGAATGTCAGCAAGGCGAGCCATGGCCGTGTAAGATCTTCTGAAATGGCCAGAGATTTTCCTGGCCTGCCGCAAGACATCCTGGACCCCTGGGTATTTGGCAATGAATCGCTGCCCGACTAAGTTCAGGACGTGTGCCATTTTTCCCTGTTTCAGCGCGGTCAGCAGATTGTCGCACACCACTTTACCAACTGTCAAATTGAGCGGGGTTAGCCACTGATCTGCCTGTGACCACAAAGCTGAAAGGAGTGCAGGACTGGTTTGGCTCTTGGCTTCCACGCACAACAGACGCAGCACAGCATGGCAATGTCTCACCTGGCACGTCAAATAGGTTCTGGGTATCTTGGGGGGCGCAGCGGAAGAGAAGGAGTCAGCCGAGGAGGAGAGGGAGGATGGAGTAGGAGGAGGAGAAGAGGCAGGCCTGCATGCAATCCGTGGCGGAAACCTCAAATCTACACGGGTGCCACGGGTTGCATGCTTGACGGCCGTCATAAGATTCACCCAGTGGGCAGTAAAAGTTATGTACCTTCCCTGCCCATGTTTGCTAGACCACGTGTCTGTGGTCAGATGCATCTTGGCACCGACACTGTGTGCCAGAGATACATTCACTTGCCGCTGAACATGGCCATATAGCTCTGGGATGCCCTTCTGGGAGAAATATTTCCTACCGGGGATCTTCCATTGTGGTGTGCCAATGGCCACAAATTTTCTAAAGGCCCCCGAGTCCACCAGTTTATATGGCAGTAGTTGGCGGGCTAGCAGTTCTGCCAAGCTAGCGGTCAGCCGTTGGGCAAGAGGGTTATCCGGCGTCAACATCTTTTTTCGCTCGAACATTTGGGGCAAGGAAGCCTGCCTTTTGCCAGATGAA
Organism: Bufo gargarizans; assembly: GCF_014858855.1. Taxonomy (NCBI): domain Eukaryota; kingdom Metazoa; phylum Chordata; class Amphibia; order Anura; family Bufonidae; genus Bufo; species Bufo gargarizans. Next base: position 75,452,809 of record NC_058090.1, on the reverse strand, counting down.
CGCGACGACGGCACGGTGGAAGGTGGAGTGGAGGATAACTGGGAGGAGAGAGGAGAAGGAGATGAGGCAGGACGGTGAGCGTCGGGAGTGTGGCTTTGTGGGTTCTGACTGTGTTGCTCCCACTGTGCTTGGTGATGGGAGGCCAGGTGCCTTCTTAAGGCGGTCATCCCTACGTGAGTGTTGGGCTTACCGTGGCTTATGCGTTGACAGCACAGGCTGCAGATGGTAACACTATTGTCAGCAACGGACACATTTAAAAAAAAAGCCCACACTGCGGAGCCATGTGCCGGCGTCCTGGGAGCACCAAATGTGACCGTGCATGGTGGATGTTTAGTTCCAGATACATTAGCAGTCTGCTTTTTGCCTCCTGTGCACTGTAAGTTCTGCCTGCTTTTTCTCCTCCCTATCTGCTGCTCCGTCTCTCCCTCTGAACTCCCCTCCTCTTTCTCTCTTGTGGGCACCCACGTGACGTCCATCGACACGTCATCATCGGATTCGTCACCTTGACCACCACTGACATTAGAGATCTCGGAGTAGGTAGCGACAGCGGGGACCACCCTACTTAGGCTGATCTGGGTACTGTTGTCAGACTGCTGGGTGGTGACCATTGATACCTCCTCTTCCTGATCCGATGCCAAGAATGGCTGTGCATCGGTAAGGTCTTGGATTGGATGGGAAAATAATTCCTTGAGCGGAGGGGATATGGTGGTAATGTCTTTGGGGGTGGACACAGCAGAGAGTGAAGAGGGTGCGGATAGACAGAATGAGAGGGTGCAGAAGCGGAAGGCTGAGTGAGCCACTCAACCAAGTCTGGTGCGTCCCTTGATGTAATCGCACGCACCTTCTGCAACTTCCCACTTAGGCTCCGGCCTGGTGCACCTGGCTGACCCCTACCACCCCTGCGAAATGGCCTGCCTCTTCCTCTGCCTGTCATTTTTAAAATGAACCTGTGATAGAAGTCCCTATAGAAGAACAGTATTTGTGAAAGAAGGGATATCACACCCCTGCCTCAATCTGGTTTTTTGCGGGGCAACTGGTAAATCACACCAGTAGAAATTATTGGTTCCAATTGTGTTTGTCACTCTGTGTAGCTGCGGTAACGCAGAAAAACCGCAGAAAAATGCTGCACTACCCAAATGCACTGTATAGAAAGTATATTATTGGTATATAACACCCCTGTTTCAATCAGGTTTTTGGGGGGCCAACTGGTATATCACACCAGTAGATATTATTTGTTCCAATAGCGTTTGCCCCTCTGTATAGCTGCGGTATCGCAGCAGAACCGCACACAACTGCTGCACAATACAAATGCACTATAATATGTTATGTTAGAAAGTATATTATAAGTATATTACACCCCTCAGTAAGTCACACCTATGGATAGCACACCTATACCAGTCCTTAAAAGGACTTTTGTGACCCTATTAGCTAGCGATTTGTGTCCCTAACAGCCTGTCCCTGCTCCACACAGCAACCTCTCCCTACACGGGCAAAACACTGAATGTAAAATGGCGGCCAGTTCAGGTTTATTTATAAGGTAGGAGGTGTGTACATGTGCTGAAATGTCTCAATTGGCTGTCCTGTACCACCTGATGGATGTGTCATGGGTCAAAGTTCTTCACAATGTAAAAATATGGCGGGCGCGAATATTGCCATATGTTTGCCCGTTCGGCGAACAGCGAACGAGCAAAGTTCGCCACGAAACGACTGCCGGGCGAACCGCAAGGCCATCTCTACCCACAACAACAAGCACTCACCTGCCAAGGCAACAACAACTGGAACCAGTGCCTCCGTACTGGAACCCGATCACCTACCAGGACACAAAAGACAGGGGAAATGTCTAGCAACTATGCTGGATAACAACACCAAACATACCAGACATGGAACTCCAAACTAGACATTACAACACACCCAAAACATAAACCCATACCAAACATGTAAGGAAGGGTACAGAGCAGAGGGAACAAAATGGAAGACATCAAGGTGACATCAATGTCCAACTAGGTGGCCCTCAAACTGGTTCGATTACATATCCAGGACAGGAGCAACTCCAGCACACACCGAGGCTGGAGGACAACAGACTCCAGCCTAGAAGCCACAGGCAAATATGAACCTAGTGGCCACACCCAGCCAGATAGTTAACCCCAAAGACACCAAACAGGGCAGGAACCAGGAGAAGGGGAGAAAAGCACATACATGCTGCGACAACAACGCGTTGCCGCTGGCAACCAGCATGCACGACAAAAGTATCACGGTGCACAACACCGAGGCCGTGACTCACACACACACAACATGCATGCATCAAATACACGCAGATCACATGCATTTTATACACACATCATATGCATGCATCATATATACATACATCACATGCATGCATCATATACACATCAGGAGCCCCCTCTCTAATCCCACTTTTAGCAAGCGTTTTCTTGTATTTCTTACCTTTATCCCTTTTTTTTCCTCCTTCCCCAGATACACCTTCATTGGTGTGTGGCGGAAGAGGCAGCCACATGGCTGCTACGGGGGCTGGAGGAAAACTCCAGCCCCGGAGACATATCTATCGTCCCCGGAGGCCCCCGTACGGCCAGAAGCCCAAAACATCTGGCTTCAACACGCGCCATCTGACAGCAGGATTGGAAGGTATCGTGCCGTTTATAACATCACCGTCTGAAACACCTAGACAGGAAACTGGCCGATACCTTCGACTGCAGGGAGGAGCACCACTACCGCCGGCAACACCACCTGCCGAGACCATCATAGCAGCACAGGAAGAGAAAGGACATCAGGTACCGAAGCCCACCAGAACACCAGATGAGGTGCAGACCCATCCCCACATGCCCAGGTTACCATCTACAGTCATGTGAAAAAATTAGGACACCCTTTGAAAGCATGTGGTTTTTTGTAACATTTTTAATAAAAGGTTATTTCATCTCCGTTTCAACAATACAGAGAGATTAAAGTAATCCGACTAAACAAAGAAAACTGAAGAAAAGTCTTTTCAAGATCTTCTGTAAATGTCATTCTACAAAAATGCCTATTCTAACTGAGGAAAAAGATAGGACACCCTTGCCCCTAATAGCGAGTGTTACCTCCTTTGGCTGAAATAACTGCAGTGAGACGGTTCTTGTAGCCATCTACCAGTCTTCGACATCGGTCTGAGGAAATTTTACCCCACTCCTCAATGCAGAACTTTTTCAGCTGTGAGATGTTTGAGGGGTTTCTTGCACGTACAGCCCTTTTCAAGTCACCCCACAGCATCTCAATGGGATTCAAATCTGGACTTTGACTTGGCCATCCCAGGACTCTCCATTTCTTGTTTTTCAGCCAATCTTTGGTTGATTTACTAGTATGTTTTGGGTCATTGTCATGTTGCATGGTCCAGTTCCGCTTCAGCTTTAATTTTCTAACTGATGGTCTCACATGTTCTTCAAGCACCTTCTGATACACAGTAGAATTCATCGTGGATTCTATGATGGTGAGCTGACCAGGTCCTGCTGCAGCAAAGCAGCCCCAAACCATGACACTTCCACCTCCATGCTTCACAGTTGGTATGAGGTTCTTTTCTTGGAATGCTGTGTTAGGTTTACGCCAAACATGTCCTCTGCTGTTGTGTCCAAATAATTCAATTTTGGACTCATCTGTCCAAAGAACATTATTCCAGAAGTCCTGGTCTTTGTCAACTTTATCAATGGGAAATGTCAGTCTGGCCTCGATGTTTCTCTTGGAAAGCAAAGGTTTCCTCCCATGCAAGTTAAACTTGTACAGTCTCTTTCTGATTGTAGAGGCATGTACTTCTACATCAACAGTAGCCAGAGCCTGCTGTAGTTCTCGAGATGACATTTTAGGGTTTTTGGAGACCTCTTTTAGCATCTTGCGGTCTGCTCTTGGGGTGAACTTGCTGGGGCGACCAGTCCTGGGCATGTTGGCAGTTGTTTTGAAAGCCCTCCACTTGTAGACTATCTTCCGGACAGTGGAATGGCTGATTTCAAAATCTTTTGAGATCTTTTTAAATCCCTTCCCAGACTCATAGGCTGCTACAATCTTTTTTCTGAAGTCCTCTGACAGCTCTTTTGCTCTCACCATGGTGCTCACTCTCACTTCAACAGTCAGGAGCACACCAAACTAAATGTCTGAGGTTTAAATAGGGCAAGCCTCATTCAACATGCAGAGTAACGATCTACTAATTATGTGCACCTGGTGTGATATACCTGTGTGAGATCTGAGCCAATTTAAGAGGGAATACATGTGAGGGTGTCCTATCTTTTTCCTTAGTTAGAATAGGCATTTTTGTAGAATGACATTTACAGAAGATCTTGAAAAGACTTTTCTTCAGTTTTCTTTGTTTAGTTGGATTACCTTAATCTCTCTGTATTGTTGAAACGGAGATGAAATAACCTTTTATTAAAAATGTTACAAAAAACCACATGCTTTCAAAGGGTGTCCTAATTTTTTCACATGACTGTATCTGGAGGTTTCTGAGACTGTTATCAGGGAAAGTAACATCTACAGTCCGCAGTGCGCCTTACTCCCTACCACCGCGCGTTTAGGTCACTGCGAGACCGCGCTATGACACCAGACCAGGCGCCCCTATCAGTTACGAGGCTCGGGAGATCATGAACGCCATGTCATCCAGAAACTTTGTGAGGGAAGGGGGAGTAAACAGCTCATCTATGGTCCAAGTCCGAGTACCATTAATCAAGGTAATATATCCTGGTGCTGCATAGTAAGGAAGTGGTGAAGCTCCCTGCAGCGTGCGAGTACCATCTTAGCACACTGCTGCTATTCTGATTGACTTTTTCGGTTTTGACCTCGGCTTGACTAACGGACTATGTTTTTTGACTGCTGCCTGCCCTGACCCCGGCCTGTTTTTTGACTATCTTTGTTTGCAGCCTGCCCTGACCCTGGCCTGTTACTTGACTACGATTGTTTGCAGCCTGCCCTGATCCAGGCCTGTTGTATTACTATGATTGTTTACCGCCTGCCCTGACCTTTGCTTGCTCGACTACTCTTCTGCCTGCCGATTTGGTACCTTATTGTAAATGACTGCAGCATGGACAGTCCTCTCTCCTGGCCTCACCTCTGGGCAGATCTCTTTCGGAATCTTGCACACTTTCACTCTCGTATAGGGAACTATCAAGGGCTCCTCCCTCCCACACAGCACATGCCCTGAGTGAAAGCTTTGCAGATGACATAATTTGCATCAGCCTGACTGTGAAACTGACATTTTTTCTACTCTGCCCATACAAAAATTTTCCTGACCATATGGGTATTAGTTCCATCTTTTTTGCTTTGGGCAACAGGCAGGCAGACACACTGACGGCAGAATAGTGGACTGTATTTAACATTACCTCCTGAGAAAGGAACCAGGCCTGGACTGGTAATCTGCCCCAAAGGACCGATTCCCGGTTGGCATGTCAGTCAGGGGGCCCACCACCCTGGTCAATTTGAAACTGCACTAATAATGTCAGTACGGCATAATCAGTGCAGTTTTCATGGTCAGAAGAAGTAAAGGACCTGTGATGACATCATGTTCTCTTGACCACAGGTCCTGCACCCAGTAGTTCTGGGGGAAGTCGGGAGAAAATAAATGACAAAGAGAGAAGCCTGGATAGCTCTCCTGACACTCTCCCTTACACCTCCAGCAACATTTGTGCTCCTGGGGGTGGGAATGGAGAATGTTGCTGCCAATGGGGAAGGGAAAAATTCTACTGTCAGTGGAGGAGGGGTAGAAAGAGGGACAATACTGCTGTCAGTAGGGGAGAGATGGGAAGGGGGGCAATGCTGCAATCAGTGGGGGAAGGGTGGGAAAGGGTAAATGCTCTGATAGTGGGGGGGGGAGGGGTGGTAAGGGTAAATGCTTTATTAGTGGGTGAAAGACGGGAAGGGGGAAATGCTCTGTTAGTGGGAGAGAGATGGGAAGAGGGAAATGTTCTGTTAGTGGGAGAGAGATGGGAAGGGGGAAATGCTCTGTTAGTGGGAGAGAGATGGGAAGGGGGAAATGCTCTGTTAGTGGGAGAGAGATGGGAAGGGGGAAATGCTCTGTTAGTGGGAGAGAGATGGGAAGGGGGAAATGCTCTGTTAGTGGGAGAGAGATGGGAAGGGGAAATGTTCTGTTAGTGGGAGAGAGATGGGAAGGGGGAAATGCTCTGTTAGTGGGAGAGAGATGGGAAGGGGGAAATGCTCTGTTAGTGGGAAAGAGATGGGAAGGGGGAAATGCTCTGTTAGTGGGAGAGAGATGGGAAGAGGGAAATGCTCTGTTAGTGGGAGAGAGATGGGAAGGGGGAAATGCTCTGTTAGTGGGAGAGAGATGGGAAGGGGGAAAATGTTCTGTTAGTGGGGGAGAAATGGGAAGGGGGAAATGCTCTGCTAGTGGGGGAGGGGGTGGGAAATGGTAAATGCTCTGCTAGTGGGGGAGGGGGTGGTAAGGGGAAATGCTCTGTTAGTGTGGGAGAGATGGGAAAAGGGAAATGTTCTGTTAGTGGGGGAGGGGTGTGAAATGCTCTGTCAGTGGAGGTGGGAGGGAACTGCTCTTTTATTGGGGGAAGAGTACAATGCTACTGCCAATGGGAAGGTGTGGAAAGGGGAAAATGCTGCTGCCAACGAGGGAGGGGTGGGAAGGGGTACAATGTTGCTCCTTTGTGGCATTTGGGGAGGCACTCTGTGCTGCAATGTGCTGCTTGTCTGGCACTGCTGGGGAGGCATGTTGGTTTGCACTGGCTGCATGTGAATCCCAGTCCGGTCCTTCACGTGACGTCTGAACAGTGCAAGTGTCAGGACATCCACACGTCTGGACGGCCGTTACCTTCTGCTCCCTCCCTGGTAACAACAGTGAGACAGCTCTTTCAATATGTCCAGAATAAGAACCTGGTGGTCGACCTGAGCGGTGGTGTCATCTCCTCCATGCAACTACTACACCCACTGGACCTGATCAAGATCCACTCTGCAGGTAAAACCACAGTGCTTATATCATCCATCATGGAGGTGAAGGACATCTAGCACATCACCACTGCCTCTGGCCGAATGCACGCGGCCGTGTTCCGCAGCCGAAAGCTGTCCGTGGTATGCCGGACTGGATTCCTGTTCAGAGCAGGAGCGCACGGCGTCATAGCATAAATGTAGTGTTTCTGTAAATCTGAAGTAGAATTTGTACTTCCTCACCATTTTCAAGATCTCTGCTCCTGTCAGTAAATGGAGACATGCCTCTTTCCAGCGGTTAATGCTCATGTCTATGTGACACAGGAGTTTGTATAGGAAAGTTTACATGTAGCATATACACTGCAGATTTTCCATTCTGTCTTTTGGGGTAGATAATCTGCAGCTCATTACACTAGCAGAAAACTGGATGAGGTGTTGGCATGTTCTGTGTGTGAATACACCCCGGGAGAACAGATCACATGGGGGCAGGTAAAGCCCTGGTCCAGCTTTAACCATTGCACCGCCATATATAGACTATCAGGTAATTGTTGCTCTTGGTTTGTATCTTGTGAGGATCATTTCTATTAACCCAATATGGGTTACAGACTAGTCAATGCTGACGATGACTCTTCAAGACGACAATCCAAAGACACGTTCCCGGCTCTGGCTGCAATCTATAGGAGGAAGGAATTCCCTCCTGGACAAGGTAATCGGTGTCTATAATGTCCTACCATCATCGCAGACGTCAGGCTTTTCCATCCGTCACCATCATGTCCTGTATTTGTAGGGGTTTGTACCAGGCCTGCTGGAGACGTCACACTGGGCCCTCCAGGTTATGTCCTACGAGGAACTGAAGATACATTATAAGAAGAATTACATCCAACCAGTGACCCAAACTGGTAATAACCCATCTCATTATCTATGTATTGTCCTGAGTGGTAGGTCTCCTGGGCAGTGGTGTAACCATCACAGGGGTGCGACCAGACCAGGAGGGGCAGGGGGCCCGTCCAGATCCATAGTGCCAGGTATAAATGTATCCGCCTCCTCAGGAGGCATGAAGGGGATAATAGTAATGTAGGGGGACATTATCATATAGAGGCACATATGAGGAGGGTATTATTGGCACAGTGGGGAGGGGGCATTATTATACCGTATAGAGATAGAAAAGGTGCACTGCCACTGTGTGTGGCATAAAATAGGGTATTATTACTGTATAGGGCATTTTTACCATCTAGGGCTATAGATAGTCAGCATTGAGGTGGGAAAAAGGTACAGAGGACGCTGAAAAGCAATAGATTTAACTATGTCTGTGCGTTACACTCTGCAGACACAAGTGGTGGCTGGAAAAAGTCTTCATGGCAGTCTGGGCCGGAAGGAGAAGAAAATGGAAAGTGAATGACTCCAATCAGAGATATTACCTGTAAGTCACTGGATATAACTGTACTGTACCGTATGGCCATGGTGCCCATATTATGGCCCACAAACAGCGGGTCCGCAAATATCCAGTGCCTGTGTGAACTATGTGGTGCGGATGGGTCCATGATCTACAACATACGAGCGAAGATAGGACTTCATCTATCTTTTGTGGAGCGGAGGCACAGATCGGATGCACCATGGAAGAACTTCGAAGTGCTTCCATAGGCTTCTGATCCGTGCCTCCGCACCCCAAAAAGATAGAACATGTGCTATCTTTGGCTGTATGTTTCAGATGGTGGACCCATTCAAGTCAATATGCACCACCTTTACACCACACCTTGGAATACTTCACAATAGCTGCCTCGTCGCGGACATTTGCTGTGACTCTACTTACCCCATAATGAATGCTAGAGGGTCATAGATGTTATCAGATAGACATGGAGGTAAGTCGATGTGAGCTGTGCTCTAGGATGGTAAAGGCTCTGGATGTGTTAGAAGCGGTGTTTTATACACTGGTCCTAATCTCTATCCCGCTGGCATCAGACGCACCACAATTACGGAGATCTTCAGGCCTCCTAATGATTGTGACACTGCCTGGCAGGTCCGTGGGACAGAAGTGAAATCTACACCAGCTCACAATGGTAAAATGTTGGGGGTGGCCCCCTGTATGGAAAAGTGCAGTCTGCTGTGGTCAGGCCTCAGGCAGGTGAATGGGGGTCTATGGCTATGTCGCCTTTGTCTCATACGTAATCTAAGATACAATGAAGTATGAAATCTGAAGCGTATGGAGATGTAGGAGGCCCCATAGACTCCTTTAGGGGCCACATGATGTAACTGGGAGGTTGTAGGGAGCTGGAATACTGTTGTGTACATGAGGACATAATCCACATCTCGGGGGTGATGGGAATTTTCCAGATGATTCCCCTAGTATTAATGTAATGGGAGAAATCTGCAGTCTCTACAAGAACGCGGCACTCTGCCCATGTAGTCTGGAGCGCCCCCTAACTGCCTAATAACAAATGACTGGGGGCGGGCCAGACTACACTGACTGATGTGCAGCCGCTAACAGAGAGGACGGGGCGCTACCTTACAACATGAGGTCCTATTCCTGTCTCTTCTGTCTTATAGGAAAGGTTTCCACCACTTCTACCAGGACACAGCCCCCAACGTGCTGGGAGTGCCCCCCGCCTGCCGCATCTCCTCACTGCTCTATGAGAACTAGTGTTGAGCGCGAATATTCGAATCGCGAATTTTTTCCGCGAATATCGGCACTTCGCTAATTCGCGAATATTTCGAATATAGTGCTATAAATTCGCTATTTCGAATATTCTTTTTTTTTTTTTTTTTTTTTTTTTTTTATTGTTATATTTTTTCCTTTCCCACTTCCCTAAAGTTGTTCTTACCTGTCCTTTGGATTCCTGGCTTCCTGGCTGCTCCAGTCAGTGCCCGTTGCCGCTTCTGCCGCCTTCCGTGCTCATGGAGCGTCCCCATCTCCATGGGAACGTCTCCATATACTAGAATGTACTGTCGGATTTGAGAATTACGTTGAAATCGCAATTGCGATTAATATAACACGAAATAATCGCATTTGCAATTTCAACGTAATTCTCAAATCCGACAGTACATTCTAGTATATGGAGACGTTCCCATGAGCATGGAATATAGCATTACTAAGTTAAAATCGCAAATGCGATTATTTCGTGTTATATTAATCGCATTTGCGATTTTTCTTTTTTTTTTTACTATGGTTGGCTTCAATGGTAGAATTAGCGAATATGACGAATATATTCGTTATATTCCACAAAACGAATATACGAATATATTCGTTATATTCCACAAAACGAAGATAACGAAGTATTCTGCATCTCAGTTATATCTACCTATTCATCAACTTCGCTAATTCTAGCAATCATATAGGAAAGTTTACTATAGAGACAGATAAGTATAATTCGCTATGCGATTATATGACTGCTTTTTTTTTATTTAAATAGAATAATTATAATACCTGATAATTATTATAATCTATTTATATAAAAAAGCAAAGTAATATAATCGCATAGCGAATTATACTTATCTGTCTCTATAGTAAACTTTCCTATATGATTGCTAGAATTAGCGAAGTTGATGAATAGGTAGATATAACTGAGATGCAGAATACTTCGTTATCTTCGTTTTGTGGAATATAACGAATATATTCGTATATTCGTTTTGTGGAATATAACGAATATATTCGTCATATTCGCTAATTCTACCATTGAAGCCAACCATAGTAAAAAAAAAAAGAAAAATCGCAAATGCGATTAATATAACACGAAATAATCGCATTTGCGATTTTAACTTAGTAATGCTATATTCCATGCTCATGGGAACGTCTCCATATACTAGAATGTACTGTCGGATTTGAGAATTACGTTGAAATCGCAAATGCGATTATTTCGTGTTATATTAATCGCAATTGCGATTTCAACGTAATTCTCAAATCCGACAGTACATTCTAGTATATGGAGACGTTCCCATGGAAATGGGGACGCTCCATGAACACGGAATATAGCAGGGATCAGCAACCTTCGGCACTCCAGCTGTGGTGCAACTACAACTCCCAGCATGCACACCTCCATGGCTGTTCTCAGGACTCCCAAAGAAGTGAATGGAGCATGCTGGGAGTCGTAGTTTGACAACAGCTGGAGTGCCGGAGGTTGCTGATCCCTGGAATATAGCATTACTAAGGTGAAATCGCAAATGCGATTATTTCGTGTTATATTAATCGCATTTGCGTTTTTTTTTTTTTTTTTTTACTATGGTTGGCTTCAATGGTAGAATTAGCGAATATGACGAATATATTCGTTATATTCCACAAAACGAATATACGAATATATTCGTTATATTCCACAAAACGAAGATAACGAAGTATTCTGCATCTCAGTTATATCTACCTATTCATCAACTTCGCTAATTCTAGCAATCATATAGGAAAGTTTACTATAGAGACAGATAAGTATAATTCGCTATGCGATTATATTACTTTGCTTTTTTATATAAATAGATTATAATAATTATCAGGTATTATAATTATTCTATTTATATAAAAAAAAAGCAAAGTAATATAATCGCATAGCGAATTATACTTAGCTGTCTCTATAGTCAACTTTCCTATATGATTGCTAGAATTAGCGAAGTTGATGAATAGGTAGATATAACTGAGATGCAGAATACTTCGTTATCTTCGTTTTGTGGAATATAACGAATATATTCGTATATTCGTTTTGTGGAATATAACGAATATATTCGTCATATTCGCTAATTCTACCATTGAAGCCAACCATAGTAAAAAAAAAAAGAAAAATCGCAAATGCGATTAATATAACACGAAATAATCGCATTTGCGATTTCACCTTAGTAATGCTATATTCCAGGGATCAGCAACCTCCGGCACTCCAGCTGTTGTCAAACTACGACTCCCAGCATGCTCCATTCACTTCTTTGGGAGTCCTGAGAACAGCCATGGAGGTGTGCATGCTGGGAGTTGTAGTTGCACCACAGCTGGAGTGCCGAAGGTTGCTGATCCCTGCTATATGCCATGCTCATGGAGCGTCCCCATCACCATGGTAACGTCTCCATATACTAGAATGTACTGTCGGATTTGAGAATTACGTTGAAATCGCAAATGCGATTATTTCGTGTTATATTAATCGCATTTGCGATTTCAATAGGAGAGTAGCCTTTAAGTTTAAAAAAAATAAAAAAATAAAATCGCATATGCGATTTTTTTAATCGCATATTATTCGCGATAACTAGCATAATGACGAATATTCGATTTCGACGAATATAAAACGAATATTCTATCGAATATTCGCGAATTTCGTCGAAATCGAATATGGCACCTGCCGCTCATCACTAATGAGAACGTCTCTCACCTCCTGCTGGAAACCAATAAAGAGAGAAATTCTACTATTTCACACAATCCCGTTCTACGACCACCGTCCAGATCTTCTGTAATAAAGATGAATGTAAAAACCAGAGACAAGCCTGATTCCGATAATCATTTATTACATGGACGCTGAGTTACCTATTACAGTGACATTTCTGTAATCCGGCATCTAATAATCCAGAAGGTCTGATTATCCGCCACTTGTTTCCAGGCGAGATCTGAGGTGGGACAGGCCTGTGATAGAGAATTTGGTTTAGTATTTGTATGTTATATCTCTTAAATTCAGCCAATAATCTAGAATATTTGATAATCCGGCATCTGTCAGGTTCCATTAATGGATTAAAGGAATTTTCCCGGGACAGTCCCGGATTTCAGTGGCTGTCTCGTGGTCCTGGTATGGTCTGGTCTGGACAGGGGGCGGGGCCTGCCGGCAGCTCCGTGTATCCTGCTGCTGTTGAAGAGAGTATGTGAAGTTTATTTTTATTTTTTTACTGCCTGTGAAGGGGGCACTTTACTGGGCATATTACTGTGAGGGGGCACAGCTGGGCATATTACTGTGAGGGGGCACAATCCTGAGCATATTACTGTGAGGAGGCACAACTGGGCATATTACTGTGAGGGGGCACAGCCGAGCATATTACTGTAAGAGATCAAATTTCTGGGCATATTACTGTGAGGGGGCTCAACTGGACATATTACTGTGAGGGGGTACAGCTGGGCCAATTACTGTGAGGGGGCACAACTGGGCATATTACTGTGAGGTGGCACAGCCGGACATATTACTATGAGTTAAAGAGATAATCCCAGCAACAATTTCTTCTGAAGAGTATGCTTTCGCAAAGGCTGGACAGGCCGAAACGCGTCCTGCAATCTTATAATTTTTGGATGAAATAAACGCATACTCTTCAGAAGAAATAGTTGCTGGGATTATCTCTTTGCCTGGTGTATGGGGACAGTCCCTTCCCGCACAACACATCCAGGCATCGTGAGCTGTTGTTTTGACTCAATATTACTATGAGGTGGCACAGCTGGGCATACTACTGTGAGGTGGCACAGCTGGGCATATTACTGTGAGGGGGCACAGCTGGGCATACTACTGTGAGGTGGCACAGCCAGCATTTTACTGTGAGGGGGCACAGCTGGGCATCACTATTGTGAGAGGTCACAATCTTGGGCATATTACTGTAAGGGGACACATATCTGGCATAACTACTGTGAGGGGGCACAAATGGTGCGGTGCGATCAGCAGGTGTGCATGGAGGCTATCCAGGTGTGCGGTGTGTGTGTGTATGCATTGAGGCTATCCAGGTGTGCGTATATGTAGGTGTGCATGGAGGCTATCCAGGTGTGTGTGTGTATGCAGGTGTGCATGCAGGCTATCCAGGTATGCGGTGTGTGTATGCAGGTGTGCATGGAGGCTATCCAGGTGTGCAGTGTGTGTGTATGCAGGTGTGCATGGAAGCTATCAAGGTGTGCGGTGTGTGTGTATGCAGGTATGCATGGAGGCTATCCAGGTGTGCGTATATGCAGGTGTGTATGCAGGTTATCCAGGTGTGTGTGTATGCAGGTGTGCATAGAGGCTATCCAGGTGTGCGGTGTGTGTGTATGCAGGTGTGCATAGAGGCTATCCAGGTGTGCGGTGTGTATGCAGGTGTGCATGGAGGCTATCCAGGTGTGGTGTGTGTGTGTATGCAGGTGTGCATGGAGGCTATCCAGGTGTGGTGTGTGTGTGTATGCAGGTGTGCATGGAGGCTATCCAGGTGTGCATGCAGGTTATCCAGGTGTGTGTGTGTGTGTGTATGCAGGTGTGCATAGAGGCTATCCAGGTGTGCGGTGTGTGTGTGTATGCAGGTGTGCATAGAGGCTATCCAGGTGTGCGGTGTGTATGCAGGTGTGCATGCAGGCTATTCAGGTGTGCAGTGTGTGTGTATGCAGGTGTGCATGGAGGCTATCCAGGTGTGCGGTGTGTGTGTATCCAGGTGTACATGGAGGCTATCCAAATGTGCGTATATGTAGGTGTGCATAGACGCTAACCAGGTGTGTGGTGTGTGTGTATGGGCTATCCAGGTGTGCGTTGTGTGTGTGTATGCAGGTGAGCATGGAGGCTATCCTCATGTATGGGCCGTGTGTATGAGGTGCACTTACAAACATGTGTAAGTGCACCCCCCCCCCCCCTTCCTGCGCTGCTGGAGGATGCACCTTATTTATGACAAGTTGTGTGCCTCGTCATAAATTGGGCTCATCTCCAGCAGTCCTTGCGCCTGAAGTAATAATTAAAGCCAATACCAAAGCCCCGTTCCCTCCCAGGTGGCGAGGATGGCGCATGTCCTTGCACAGGCATTTAACCTCTTCAGGACACGCCCTGATGTCCTGGTCCTTAAGGTGAAATAAGGCTGTGTCCTGAAGGGGTTAAATAATCTCAAAAACTGGCGTAAAATGTTGAGAATAGTGTGTTCTGCCTAACGGGGCCATGGGTAATATATGGTGCACACACAGGGGGACTTCTAGTGTGTCGGACACTTATATCTTCTTTGTACCTACCTACAAGTATATAGATGGTTACCGGGGTAGATTAATCAAATTGGTATAAAGTAGAACTGGCTTAGTTGCCCATAGCAACCAATCAGATTCCACCTTTCATTTTTCCACAGCTCCTTTGGAAAATGAAAGGTGGAATCTGATTGGTTGCTATGGGCAACGGAGCCATTTCTACTTTACACCAGTTTGATATATTTCCCCCAATGTGTACTGAAATGTTCCCGATAGCTTTATTAGAACACGCTGTAAATGTGCAGACAATAATTTAGATAATATCTTTAATTATTTTTGGTTTTACTAGTGATATAAGCATGTGACGTTCGGGTGTGTATGTGGCTTTAGAGCCCGTGCTTTGCTGTGTATAGGAGTACGGACTCCCCTGCGATGGTCGTGTTTGCACACTACAGGAAAAAGGGGCGCACATGCGCAGCAGCTCCCATCCTGGCCTCCTCGTATCTGCGCTGCAGAGGTGGCCATAACACCCTGAATACGAGCAGTGTATAATGTGATGGAAAAATGAATCCAGCCAGCAAAGGAGGCAATATGGGCAATCACAATACATTAGTAAGTGCCTTGTAGTAACTTTCTCTACATGATAAATGCCATTTATGAAGCGGGAAATCCCTTTAAAAGTGTAAATCTACATGAAGTATTGATCTGCACCTGAAAAAGAAAAATAACACAGGAAGCAGAGCGGCACCGACCTACCTGGACCGGGCCGGGCTGGAGGCCTCTGCAGGAGCTCAGCTCCTCACCTCAGCACACTGACGTGGAACCAATGTCTTCCTCATTACAGCTGCGGGGGGAAGGTTTAGCAGGAGAACACAGCAGTGATGTCATCAGTGATGCACAGGGACTGAGGCCAGCAGTGGGTACAGAGGTAGCCCGAATGTTATGGCAGCCATTACAAAAAAAAAAAAAAGGATGGGAGATTGGATACGATGGAGACCAAAAACCCACAGGTAGGTGACAACCCTGACTGTGAGAAACTGGGGCGGGGGTGCTTTAAAGGGGTTTTCCAATCTTAGACAATGGGGACATATCGCTAGGATATGCCCCCATTGTCTGATAGGTGCGGGTCCTACCATTGGGAGCGGAGCGGGGAAATGAATGGTGGGCGCACTGCGCATGCGCAGCTGGCCTCGATTCATTTCTATGGGGCCACCGAAAATAGTGCTGGCTCGGCTATTCAGTCTGCCCCTTAGAAATCAATAGGAGCAGGGGCTGCGCGTGCGCGTCGCTCTCCCATTCACTTCTATGAGAGCAGCGCTTGGTGGTGGACGGACCCTGAGAAATCCGGGGTCCTCTAGCCACAGCTCTCCCCGCTCCGTTTTTGTTGTAGGTGGACCTGCACCTATCAGACAATGTGGACATATCCTAGCGATATGCCCCCATTGTCTGAGATGGGAATACCCCTTTAAGGCTAGGACTTCTCGACTACATGTGTCGCTCAACATTTTTTATAATGATAGTGTTACGGCACCCCGAGTAGGTAAAGGGGTTAACTCCGCCAAAGCTGTTCTTTTTCCCGAATATGGAGTCAGCTACCGAACACTCCTAGGAGCCGAACAGGAATCGTACAAATTATCCCTCCTCCCCAAGTACGAGACGAGACTCTGTATTGAGGGTCAAGCAGGAACTGTTTAATGGGGCTACATGTCAGCCTTTTATGCAGGTCTTCCAGCAAATGTACACAATCCCCCCGCCTGTGATACATTTAACAAACACAATGGGCTAATCTAATAACTCACAGGCAGAAACCACACACCTTTTCCAAAACACAGAACCCCAAATATCCCCATAAATTGCACATCCCTGGATAGCTCTGATGTGGGCGAACAACCAGCAACCGCTGAACAAACAGACGAATTAGGTTTATATAGTAAACCAAAGGCAGAGAGGTCTGCCACAGATAGTCTATGGTGTCGCATTGCAACATGCTGCGACTGCGACATGACAGTCCTAAAAATCCATCCAAGATGGATTTTTTTATAAGACTGTCACGTCGCACCATAGACTATCATTATAAAAAATGTCATGCGACATCAATGTTGTAGTACTCTATATGTTGCACGACTAATTTTCACGTGATGCATGTTGCCTTGTAGCTATAGCCTTAGGGAGGCTTTATTTTTAAAAATCCGGGGTCTGGACTCATTTTATTTCTTCATCCCGTTCATTAACAATCGCTTTTCTGCATTGGAGCCAATGCCTGGGGTTCCAGCGTATCCAGGTGGGAGCACTGTGACACGTGCAACACCATTAAGGGACATTATAGGCTACCCTACACCACTCTGAAATTCCGACATCTGGGTTTCATCCACAACATCACTAAAAAGGACTCTGTGGCCTTGTTGCTTCACTGCAACTGGCGTCACGACAAAGCAAGTAATTTTTTCCCTCTTAAAGGGACCGCTTTGCACTTTGTCTATTTCTCATGCGCTTTGCTGCTGCTGTATTCAGCTGTAGATCTCCCATCTGGACATCTGCAGCAATTCCGCCTGGTGTGAACCTACTTCATTGCAAGTCCATGAAAATAGAGGTTCGGAGCCTCCTGGAAATGGGAGAACAAGTATTTTTATGAGGCCCAACGTTCACTGTGGGATATTGATCCAGGAAAGTCGTTCCGATTCAATGTTTTTCATACATTTTTTAAGTCCCGCCATGTAACTTTACTTTTTTGATCAACAAAATAAAGTATATTTCCAAGAAGGCTTAATGTGGCAGTGCCTTGTATATGGTGGAAGCAGACTATAAAAATGTAGGACTTGCTCGGTGCTTTTCTTGTAGGCACAGTAGATGAGGTCCAGAAGTATTGATGACTGTGTATTTCTTATATCTCACTTCATGTAGCATTAGGTGCCGCTGATAACCCAGTGGAGGCGGCTGCGCTCTGAGTGACTGTCTGAACATAGCCTGATTGTTTGATATTCTAGCTATTGACATGGGTATAGCTGGGGATGGCTAGCTGGGCATGGGTAGAAGAGGGGCACCAACTGGCCAGGGCAGTTAGATTGAGGATTTTGCCCCAGGTGAAGGAAATTCTAGTTAGGGCTCTGGCAATGGAGCACCTAGAACTGTGATGGCTAACCACCGACACTCCAGCTGTGGTGAAACTACACCTCCCAGGATGCTCCATTAATGGAGTTCTGAGAACAGCCAAGCATCTTGGGAGTTGTAGTTTTACCACAGGTGGAGTGTCGGAGGTAAGCGATCACAGGCTTAGAAGACGGTGGCGCTGCGTTACAGAAAATCTAGATGATGGAGGGGGTCTTCCGATAGCATCCTTGTATCTTACAGGAAAGGGGGGAGGAGATTACATAGGATGTATATCGCCTGTGAAAGGCACAAATTCAGATTAAAGGACGGGAACTAATTATTTTTTCAGTGGTGTGTATCATAAAATACAGAATCAGATACCAGACATCACGACAGTATATATTATAAATACCAGGAAGAATTCCCCTTCTAGCTGGCCGGGCGTCTCTATCCTCAAGCAGATGATTCTCCACATCTGGGTTATCAGGCAACAGTCCAATGACATTCTGCAAAACTGTATTCTCAATTATAATATCAATGTCGCTCCTGCAGACAGGACAGTTGCGCCTCCGAAATTCTTCCTGTGCAGCCAGAGTTTCCTGAATACAGTCCCGGCAGAAGCTGTGTCCACAGTGCAGAATTACAGGACGGGTAAAAACTTCAAGACAGATGGGACACTCCAGCTCCTCCCTGATATTAGCCAACGCCATGATCTGTAAGCCGTGATAAAAAAAAGTATAAAATGTTCTGTCAGGAGCGTATCCGTCCGTTTTTGCCTCTTCTGCTCCGCACTTCCTCGTCTCTCTCTTTTTATAACCCGGTGATAATGGGCCGGGACAGCGGTCAGAACAATCTACCTCCCAGAACAGCTACCGACCAATCATCCTTCGCCACATCTTAGGTACCGCTCATACGTCAGAAAGTTCCAGAATATTCTAGCATCTTCTCACGATGTACTTCCCAGAACTCATGTGAGAGTGCTCGACCAATCCTCCTTCTTAGATACAGCGGTCAGCAAACTGCGGCACGCCAGCTGCTGTGAAACTACAACTTCCAGCATGCCCCATTTATTTTTATGGGAGTTCAGAGAACATCCAAATGACTGAGCATTCTGGGAGTTGTAGTCACACCTGGAGCGCTTCAGGTTGGTGACCTCTGACTTAGAATATATTAGGTGAGTTGCTGTGGGACTCATAGCGCCCCCTCTGGCTAATAAGTGCAATTTCTGTCAGATACAGGTTGTAAGTGGTTAATCCAGTGACGAGGACTTGGGGGGGGGGGGGTTGGCGGAGGATTCTGAATATTCTAGCATTGTCTTGTATTTTCATAGGAAACAGAAGTTGTGACTAGAAGGGGAAGTAAGTCTGTAGTATGAAGCAGATGTAATCAAGTCCTCACAATCCCACCGAGGGAGAGCGGAGAGAAAACGGATCAGGACATCGGCCTCTGGATGTTACATATCAGTGTCGGGCTGGGTGCCTAGGGCCCACCAGTAAGATTCATCCTGGGGGCCACTGTACTGCTGAGTACATATATTCCAACCAACAAGAATGAACTGAGAGTAGACGGGTATATCATCAAAAATAAATCCTTTATTGAATAAATGACACATAAACGAGACGTTTCGGCGGATGCCTTCCTCAAGATGTGTTAAAAAGAATAAATCCATTCATTTCAAGGTCAGATTTTCAGTCAGCCACGTCCAAACACGGACAGCATCCCCCCCCCCCCCCCCCAAAGAATAATGGGGTGGGAGCTAGCCGCAGTCGGGCACAGCAAATACTGGCAAAAAACAAAGGAATGGGTAAGTATGTAACTGCTATAAATTATGATACACAGGCAAAGTATAACGTACTATGTGACAGTGAGCACCGTGCACAAATACATAAGGTATATATAGTAAGAGAATGTAAAGTAAGTTCAATACATAAGTCAGAAAACATGGTCAAGATGTGTTAAAAAAAATAAAAATTCATTAATTTCAAGGTCAGATTGCCAGTCAGCCACGTCCAAACACAGATAGCATTCCCCCAAAAAATAATGGGGTGGGAGCTAGCCGCGGTCGGGCACAGCAAATACTGACAAAAAAAACGAGAAAAATGGATAAGTATGTAACTGCTATAGATTATAGTACACAGGCAAAGTATAAGTTACATATGTAAAATATGTGACAGTAACACCGTGCACAAATACATAAGGTGTATATAGTAAAAGAATATAAAGTAAGTTCTCCATGTCAACAGGCGTCCAAAGGAATCTAACCCCCCCCCCCAATATATCCTATATGCAATACAGAGTTGAGTGATAAAACTTCCATGTCGACGGATGTCCAAAAGGAATCTTCTCATCCCAATGCATCCTAAAAGCTCCCCCTTGACTGTCTGTCTAGCTGTGCATCTCTTTGCGAAATCTGTCACTAATGAACTCCACAAGCTACCCCGAAATAATACACGGAACAATTTGACATCAAAACAACATGCAAGTTTGAGAAAATTACAGTCCTTACCAGACGTAGTTTTTTTAAACCGGCAGATAAAGGCGGCAACATAGTTATCTGGCCTCGTAAAATGTACGAGTCAGAGGTCTACCGCCAACTTAGAGATATATCTTGGTACAAAAAACTCACGTTTAACCCTCTCTTATCCTACAGCAGCTCTCTGCAGGATCTCCTAAATAGAGCAGTTGATGATGGTACTATCTCCAAACAATTACAGGAAGCACTAACTATGAATGGTCCCACAATACCAACTTTGTATCTCCTACCAAAATTCCACAAGAGTGTGAGGAGGCCCCCGGGTAGGCCCATCATATCTGGCTGTGGGGGACCATTTGAAAAGGTGTGTAAATTCCTGGATTATAAATTGAAACCAATGATTGAGTGTCTCCCCTCATACACACGAGACACTGCTGATCTACTCGAGAAAATTGATGGGGTCCACTTAGACACGGATATGTTACTTTTTGATTGCTTGCTATTACACTTTTTGTGATGTAAGGTGACAAAAAATGTCTTTTTTTACACCGTTTTTATATTTCTTTTTACGGTATTCACCTGAGAGGTTAGGTCATGTGATATATGTATACAGCAGATTATTACGGACGTGGCGATACCTAATATGTATACATTTTTTTATTTATGTAAGTTTTAGACAATGATTTCATTTTTGAAACAAAAAAAAAATATGTCACGGATGAAGTTAGCAGATAGCTGGAACATATCAAAAAACCAGCGACTGGCTTGATCCCAAACTAAGGAGCTTATAGATGAGCCCTATAAAACCCTAAGAGCTCTCCCTGACTGCTATGCACATGCAAGGGTCTGTATGGTAGACGATTGCATGCCCGTGTACCTAATACTGTGTGACACCTGAAAACCCTATAATAGTGAGGGGACACGACCACCGGCTCCCTGCACTTAATACGGACGGAGTCATGGTCACCTAGAATCAAGCCAGCAAGGAAACACAATAAAGTAAAAGACTTATCTGTAGAAGCAGCCTCCAGCAGTGAACACCTCATCCAGGAAGTAGTATAAACTGCAAAGTGAGGCAGTATGGGAGGGATTATAAAGGAAGACGATTAGTCGAAATAAGTGACACCTGGCAGAAGGAAAGGAGATGAGAAAGTGAAACCAAAACAAAGAACATCATACAAGAGGTAGAGAAAAACGTCTGCCAGATCTTCTCACAGAACTGGCGGTGACAAAATAATGTTTTAGTGTTTCCATAGTCTGAGAGCCATAGTTTTTTTCAGTTTGTGGGCAATTATCTTGGGTAGGGTATCATTTTTGCTGGATGAGATGACAGTTTAATTGGCACTATTTTGGGGTGCGTATTACTTTTTGATCGCTTGCTCTTTCACTTTTTGTGATGTAAGGTGACAAAAAAGGCTTTTTTTACACCGTTTTTAATTTTTTTACGGTATTCATATGAGGGGTTGGGTCATGTGATATCTTTATAGAGCAGGTTATTACGGATGCAATGATACCTAATATGTATACTTTTTTTATTTATGTAATTTTTACAAATTGATTTCATTTTTGAAACAAAAAATATCATGTTTTAGTGTTTCCATAGTCCTAAGAGTCATAGCTTTTTTCAGTTTTTGGGCGATTATCTTGGGTAGGGTAGGATTTTTGCGGGATGAGATGACGGTTTAATTGGCACTATTTTGGGGTGCGCATGACTTTTTGATCGCTTGCTATTACACTTTTTGTGATGTAAGGTGACAAAAAATAGCTTTTTTTACACGTTTTTTATTTTATTTTTTACGGTATTCACCTGAGGGGTTAGGTCATGTGATATTTTTATAGAGCAGGTTATTACTGATGCGGCAAAAGCTAATATCTATACTTTTTTTATTTATGTAAGTTTTACACACTAATTTCATTTTTGAATAAAAAAAAACATGTTTTATTGTTTCCATAGTCTAAGAGCCATAGTTTTTTCAGTTTTAGGGCGATTATCTTGGATAGGGTATGATTTTTGCAGGATGAGATGACGGTTTGATTGGCACTATTTTGGGGTGTGAATGACCTTTTGATCGCTTGCTATTACACTTTTTGTGATGTAATGTGACAAAAAATAGCTTTTTTTACACCGTTTTTATATTATTTGCTTTTATGGTATTCACCTGAGAGGTTAGGTCATGTGACATTTTTATAGAGCAGGTTATTACGGACGTGGCGATACCTAATATGTATACTTTTTTTATTTATGTAAGTTTTACACTATAATATCATTTTTGTGATGCAAGGTGACAAAAAATTGCTTTTTTTTTACATCGTTTTTATTTATATTTTTTTTACAGTATTCACCTGAGGGTTTAGGTCATGTGATGTTTTTATATAGCAGGTTATTACGGACGCGGCGATACCTAAAAGGTATACTTTTTTATTTTACTTAAGTTTTACACAATAACAGCTTTTTTAAAACAAAAAAATGACGTTTTAGTTTCTCCATATTCTGAGCCATAGTTTTTTTATTTTTTGAGCGATTGTCTTAGGTAGGGGCTAATTTTTTGCGGAATGAGGTGACGGTTAGATTGGTACTATTTTGGTGGGCATACGCCTTTTTGATCGCTTGCTGTTGTACTTTTAGTGATGTAAGGTGACAAAAAAATAGTTTATTTAGCACAGTTTTTATTTTAAATTTTTTACGGTGTCCATGTTCATGTTCGGTTATGTGATATGTTTTTAGAGCCGGTTGATACGGACGCGGCGATACCTAATATGTCAACTTTTTTTTTTTACTTGAAACTTTCAATTTTTTTTGGGGGGGGGGGGGAAAACCTTTTTTTTCACTTCATTTTTTGTTCCACTTTGGGACTTCCACTTTTGGGGGTCTAATCCCCTTTACCATGCATTCCAATACTTCTGTATTGGAATGCATTGACTGTATGAGTAATACAGTGTGTATTACTCATACAGCTTCCTGCCTGTGAGATCCATGGGGCTGGATCTCACAGGCTCATCACCGGAAGGCAGCGCGATGCCTAAGGAAGGCATATGAACCAAGGAATTACTCTTTGGTCTACATGGCGCTCCCGCCACGTTTCAAAGGCTAATAGATATTGTACTCCGTCCACATCGTCGATACGCTTCGGCGTACCTGGACGATACCGTTGTCCATAGCACCGACTGAAAAAGTCACCTACCTAAAGTACAGGCTGTAGTGGACTCCCTTAGGAAGACTGGATTAACCGCTAACCCAAAAAAGTGCGCGAAAGGGTTAGAAGAGACCAAGTACCTGGGGTATGTAATTGGGTGCAGAATGATCAAACCTCAGGTGAACAAAATTGAGGCAATTAGGAATTGGCCCCGACCTGACACTACTCGGCAAGTAAAGTCGTTCCTGGGAATGGTGGGATACTATATGAGGTTTGTCCCCAATTTTGCTACAGTCGTCGCACTATTGACAGGCCTTTTGAAGGGATGCAAGTCAGTGTCGGTCCACTGGAATGAGCAGGCGGAAAAGGCTTTCTCCGCTTTGAAGTCGGCTCTGTGTGGGTCCCCGGTTTTGGTGACGCCCGACTTAAAAAGGGAGTTTATAGTGCAGACTGATGCCTCCGAGGTAGGTCTCGGGGCTGTACTGTCTCAAGATGTTAACGGGGAGGAGCATTCCGTTGTCTTCCTCAGCCGGAAGCTCACCCCAGCCGAGACTAGGTACAGTATAGTGGAGAGAGAGTGCCTGGCCATCAAGTGGGCACTCAAGTCTCTCCGCTATTATCTTTTGGGGAGAAAGTTCCGTCTGGTGACCGAACAGTCCCCTCTCAAGTGGATGAGCCAGGCCAAAGAGAAGCATGCTCGGGTCACCAGATGGTTCATATCTTTGCAAAACTTTAAGTTTTCCGTGGAACACAGGGCAGGCTGATTACAGGGAAACGCGGATGCCCTGTCCCAGGTCCACTATCTGGCAAGTGTTCACCCCCTCAGGGTTGAACAAAGGGGGGGGAGGTATGTAGGAAGTAACGAGGGGCCGTCATTGATGGAAGATACGTGTCACCGAGGTTCCTGGCCTCAGTGAGGTAAGAACCGGGTTTTTCCCTGAAGTGTCAGTTTTGCAGTTGCAGTCTGATCCGGGCCGGTTCTTATTGGGAGCAGCCAAAGAGCAGGGTGGGTGGCTGTTCCCCCACGGTTACAGGCCGGGTTTTGGGCTGAGATATAAAAACCCAGCCAGCACGTTCAGCTGGGGTGGATTATCCTCCATGACAGAGAAGCTGTGGAGTCTGAGACACTGAGGCCATCTATTTGTGACAGCCACATGCTGGGGAAACAGGCCTCTAAAGCCTGCTGTGGACTGCGGGTGGAAAACTGCTGACCAGGTGAAGGCTTTTTGCACTGAACACTGTTACTTTTTGCTTGTTTTTTTCTTATGTGTGAATAAACACTGAACTTTGCCTCTGTACTGCGTCCGCTTACCCTGCCAGAGCAAATCCTCACAATCTATACACGCAGCTTGGTTCTGGTACTGTATCTATACACACAACTTAGTTCTGTTACTGTATCTATACACACAGCTGGTTCTGTTACTGTATCTATACACGCAGGTTGGTTCTGTTACTGTATCTATACACGCAGGTTGGTTCTGGTACTGTATCTATACACGCAGCTTGGTTCTGTTACTGTATCTATACACACAGGCTGGTTCTGGTACTGTATCTATACACGCAGGTTGGTTCTGTTACTGTATCTATACACGCAGCTTGGTTCTGGTACTGTATCTATACACGCAGCTTGGTTCTGTTACTGTATCTATACACACAGGCTGGTTCTGGTACTGTATCTATACACGCAGCTTGGTTCTGGTACTGTATCTATACACACAGATTGGTTCTGTTACTGTATCTATACACGCAGGTTGGTTCTGTTACTGTATCTATACACGCAGCTTGGTTCTGGTACTGTATCTATACACGCAGCTTGGTTCTGTTACTGTATCTATACACACAGGCTGGTTCTGGTACTGTATCTATACACGCAGCTTGGTTCTGGTACTGTATCTATACACACAACTTAGTTCTGTTACTGTATCTATACACGCAGCTTGGTTCTATTACTGTATCTATACACGCAGGTTGGTTCTATTACTGTATCTATACACGCAGGTTGGTTCTGTTACTGTATCTATACACACAGCTTGGTTCTGGTACTGTATCTATACACACAACTTAGTTCTGTTACTGTATCTATACACGCAGGTTGGTTCTGTTACTGTATCTATACACGCAGGTTGGTTCTGTTACTGTATCTATACACGCAGCTTGGTTCTGGTACTGTATCTATACACGCAGCTTGGTTCTGTTACTGTATCTATACACACAACTTAGTTCTGTTACTGTATCTATACACGCAGCTTGGTTCTGTTACTGTATCTATACACGCAGGTTGGTTCTGGTACTGTATCTATACACGCAGCTTGGTTCTGTTACTGTATCTATACACGCAGCTTGGTTCTGTTACTGTATCTATACACGCAGCTTGGTTCTGGTACTGTATCTATACACGCAGCTTGGTTCTGGTACTGTATCTATACACACAACTTAGTTCTGTTACTGTATCTATACACGCAGGTTGGTTCTGTTACTGTATCTATACACGCAGCTTGGTTCTGTTACTGTATCTATACACACAACTAAGTTCTGTTACTGTATCTATACACACAGGCTGGTTTTGGTACTGTATCTATACACACAGCTTGGTTCTGGTACTGTATCTATACACACAGATTGGTTCTATTACTGTATCTATACAGGCAGGTTGGTTCTGTTACTGTATCTATACACGCAGCTCGGTTCTGGTACTGTATCTATACACGCAGCTTGGTTCTGTTACTGTATCTATACACACAGCTTGGTTCTATTACTGTATCTATACACGCAGCTTGGTTCTGGTACTGTATCTATACACGCAGCTTGGTTCTGTTACTGTATCTATACACGCAGCTTGGTTCTGTTACTGTATCTATACACGCATCTTGGTTCTGTTACTGTATCTATACACGCAGCTTGGTTCTGTTACTGTATCTATACACAGAGCTTGGTTCTGTTACTGTATCTATACACGCAGGTTGGTTCTGTTACTGTATCTATACACACAGCTTAGTTCTGTTACTGTATCTATACACGCAGGTTGGTTCTGTTACTGTAGCTATACACGCAGCTCGGTTCTGTTACTGTATCTATACACACAGGCTGGTTCTGGTACTGTATCTATACACACAGCTTGGTTCTGGTACTGTATCTATACACGCAGCTTGGTTCTGTTACTGTATCTATACACGCAGCTTGGTTCTGTTACTGTATCTATACACGCAGCTTGGTTCTGTTACTGTATCTATACACGCAGCTTGGTTCTGTTACTGTATCTATACACAGAGCTTGGTTCTGTTACTGTATCTATACACAGAGCTTAGTTCTGTTACTGTATCTATACACACAGCTTGGTTCTGTTACTGTATCTATACACACAGCTTAGTTCTGTTACTGTATCTATACACGCAGGTTGGTTCTGTTACTGTAGCTATACACGCAGCTCGGTTCTGTTACTGTATCTATACACGCAGCTCGGTTCTGTTACTGTATCTATACACACAGGCTGGTTCTGGTACTGTATCTATACACACAGCTTGGTTCTGGTACTGTATCTATACACGCAGCTTGGTTCTGTTACTGTATCTATACACGCAGCTTGGTTCTATTACTGTATCTATACACACAGCTTGGTTGTGTTACTGTATGTATACACGCAGCTTGGTTCTGTTACTGTATCTATACACGCAGCTTGGTTCTGGTACTGTATCTATACACGCAGCTTGGTTCTGGTACTGTATCTATACACGCAGCTTGGTTCTGTTACTGTATCTATACACGCAGCTTGGTTCTGTTACTGTATCTATACACGCAGCTCAGTTCTGTTACTGTATCTATACACACAGCTTGGTTCTGTTACTGTATCTATACACACAGCTTGGTTCTGTTACTGTATCTATACACGCAGGTTGGTTCTGTTACTGTATCTATACACACAGATTGGTTCTGTTACTGTATCTATACACGCAGGTTGGTTCTGTTACTGTATCTATACACACAGCTTGGTTCTGTTACTGTATCTATACACACAGCTCGGTTCTGTTACTGTATCTATACACACAGCTCGGTTCTGTTACTGGATCTATACACACAGCTTGGTTCTGTTACTGGATCTATACACACAGCTTGGTTCTGTTACTGTATCTATACACACAGCTCGGTTCTGTTACTGGATCTATACACACAGCTCGGTTCTGTTACTGGATCTATACACACAGCTTGGTTCTGTCACTGTATCTATACACAGCTTGGTTGTGTCACTGTATCTATACACGCAGCTTGGTTCTGTTACTGTATCTATACACGCAACGTAGTTCTGTTACTGTATCTATACACGCAGGTTGGTTGTGTTACTGTATCTATACACGCAGCTTGGTTCTGTTACTGTATCTATACACGCAGCTTGGTTCTGTTACTGTATCTATACACGCAGCTTGGTTCTGTTACTGTATCTATACACGCAACGTAGTTCTGTTACTGTATCTATACACACAGCTTGGTTCTGTTACTGTATCTATACACACAGCTTGGTTCTGTTACTGTATCTATACACGTGGCTTGGTTCTGTTACTGTATCTATACACGCAGCTTGGTTGTGTTACTGTATCTATACACGCAGCTCGGTTCTGGTACTGTATCTATACACGCAGCTCGGTTCTGTTACTGTATCTATACACGCAGCTTGGTTGTGTTACTGTATCTATACACGCAGCTCGGTTCTGTTACTGTATCTATACACGCAGCTCGGTTCTGGTACTGTATCTATACACGCAGCTCGGTTCTGTTACCGTATCTATACACACAGCTTGGTTGTGTTACTGTATCTATACACGCAGCTTGGTTCTGTTACTGTATCTATACACGCAGCTTGGTTCTGTTACTGTATCTATACACAGCTTGGTTGTGTTACTGTATCTATACACACAGCTTGGTTCTGTTACTGTATCTATACACAGCTTAGTTCTGTTACTGTATCTATACACGCAGCTTGGTTCTGTTACTGTATCTATACACACAGCTTGGTTCTGTTACTGTATCTATACATGCAGCTTGGTTCTGTTACTGTATCTATACACACAGCTCGGTTCTGTTACTGGATCTAAACACACAGCTTAGTTCTGGTACTGTATCTATACACGCAGCTTGGTTCTGTTACTGTATCTATACACACAGCTTGGTTCTGTTACTGTATCTATACACGCAGGTTGGTTCTGTTACTGTATCTATACATGCAGCTTGGTTCTGGTACTGTATCTATACACGCAGGTTGGTTCTGTTACTGTATCTATACACGCAGCTTGGTTCTGGTACTGTATCTATACACGCAGGTTGGTTCTGTTACATTATCTATACACGCAGGTTGGTTCTGTTACTGTATCTATACACGCAGGTTGGTTCTGTTACTGTATCTATACACGCAGGTTGGTTCTGTTACTGTATCTATACACGCAGGTTGGTTCTGTTACTGTATCTATACACGCAGCTTGGTTCTGGTACTGTATCTATACACGCAGGTTGGTTCTGTTACATTATCTATACACGCAGGTTGGTTCTGTTACTGTATCTATACACGCAGGTTGGTTCTGTTACTGTATCCATACACGCAGCTTGGTTCTGGTACTGTATCTATACATGCAGCTTGGTTCTGTTACTGTATCTATACACGCAGGTTGGTTCTGTTACTGTATCTATACACGCAGGTTGGTTCTGTTACTGTATCTATACACGCAGGTTGGTTCTGTTACTGCGGATGTGATGCTGGCTTATTTAATATCCGAGTCATGTCTCAAGGACTATTTAAAGGGTCAAACAAGACTTATAGGACAGCTGCCTTACATCTGGTGGCATTAGAGGCAGAGCTTGTTAGGAGCTCATTTGCATCCCTTTCTTCTCAGAATTCTAGAGGAGAATTGCCTGGCCTATAATTTTCCTCACACCAATTAAGGCGCTCTCAACCCCAAGGAGAGATAGTACACCCCCAAATCCAGCCTTAACAATTAAAATAGAAAACCATACCTATTTTTTTGCCAGAACTGCAGGTCAGTGCAGTTCTTGGACACGTTGCAGCTGCTACATCTGACCTACGTGTATTGTTCCTGCAGTCTAGAGAAGGCAGAAGAGGTTACAGTGTATCTGCTTCTGACGCTAGAGAGCAGGAGAAGCGGCAGTGCCCGTTTCTGTATTAGACCTAGCGATCGTGTGATTGTTGGGTGTCTGTGGGCACAGCAGAACTGCAGGGTTGTAGTAGAACCAGATCAGCTCTTCTGGTGTAAGATACCACTGCAGAAAACTGATTTCAACTCTTTAGGGATCGTCTACTCAATTAGAGTGGAAAAGGGCAAAAAAACTAAATTACTGACCACAACTAGGGATGGGGGAATCGACTTTGGATGAAACAAGGTACCACTTGGAACCGATGCAGAGTTTTGGAAATGTTTTTTACAGTACAAATTAATTTCTGAAGTTATTATGCGAAGTCTTGCGAGATTTGGCGAAGTAATAACTTCGGCTCTACCCAGCAAATACATTCTAATACTGTACAGCGCGCTCGCTCCATACAGTATTGAAACAACATTTTATGCAAATCGACTTTGGATGTTTAATCCGAATTCGATTCACTCATCCCTAACCACAATGATGACATCCCCCAAGAGCCACGTCACTTGGTCGTGTGCCAGTCAGGGGTTGTGTCACTGATGCAGCCAGTCATTGATAGCAATTGTACAGATAACCCCTGTCTACTTTTGAAGCTGAAAAGCAGACAACTAGAAGAAAAGGAGAACAGTTCGTAGAGAAGACCATCTTATGCACAGACAGACATTTACAGCGGAGGTTCTCACCTTTAGACATTGTGACAATCCAAGCCATGGTGCAGGCAAACCTTCCCTCCGAATAACACAGGACGCCGGACCAGTGATCCGAAGAAGACGGGAACAGCAGAGCCACAAGTGTGGTAAGTAAATATCCACTGATGAAGAAAGGTTTTGTGAAACATGGCCTATCTAGGCATTGTTCCTCAAAACGTAAAGACGGACCCCATTGCATTTCTGTTACCCCTTACCACCACGTACATTGAGACACCCACAACCGCTTTGAAGTCCATTGGCGAACTTAGGTTTGTTGGATGCATAATCTGGAGTCCATCTGTCTTGTTGGACTCAGTGAGATTGCCTATGATATTATTTTATGGAAGTTTTTTTATAAAAAATTTTTGGGGATGATAATGAGTATTGTACTTTACAACAGATCCTTTCTTCCCCACAGGACTCAGCTGACCCCTTGTGGCCATTCTCTAGTACTACAGGACTTTTATTGCAAGTCTGGCATAGAATAGGTAGTATATATAGCCCCCTTTCTTAGGTTTATTATAACACAATGCTATTTATTTATATGGTTATGGTTTTAGTTATGTGTTTTTGTGTGTCCATTTTTTTTGTTTATTATTTATTGAATATGGTATATATAGGTATATATTTATATGGTATATATTTACTCCATAAATGTTATAAAATCTTGCCCAATACACATGAGAATAGCCACAAATATAATAAACAATACTACATGTGTGGGATCAAACCAAATAATTGTATACACAGAGCCACACATAAAAGGTACAAACATTACATCTTTATTTTTGTAATTAAATATTAGACACAAATACATAAAAGTCCGCAGGAGATGTTGAGATGTAGAACAATACAGGTCCCCCCCCCCCCCCCCCAAGAAAGAGGATACAGTGGTTAGGGTTCAATACATAAAAATACGACCATTTTTGATAGCAAACCATATACATTCATATAAGGCCCATCAATGACTCATAAAATCCCATCAAATATCCATTCCATATACAATCACAGGTGGTGTAGTAGCAATAAGGGGATTGCACAGGAAAACATACCAAGAATGGGTGAAACAACCAAAATCGTGCACCCACCTGTATGTATTAATAAAACCTGTGCAAAAAAAGTCCTACCGATACCAGAACTCCTGTGAGCCGCAATGTGGAATATAGAGAAAGCCAAGGGGATAAGATTGTCAGGAATGGATGAGAGTCAAAATAATTAGGCCAAATGAGATGATAATCTGCAAACCCACAAGGGGTAATTATGATGGTAAAGGTATAGTTGAAAACAATATTAACCTAAACCAAACCCCACATAATTAATGATTAAAGCTATATGCTGCATACAAATCAGAACCTGTTAAATATTGGTAACTGACCACTCAGGGGAGGACCGGAAGCCTGACGTACATTTCGCGCTGTGCGCTTCTTCCAAAGGGCGTGCCTTACTGCGCCCCAACCCCACCTACATATACTCCATGTAATTAACATAGATTGCTCAACGGACGTACCCTGTGATAATCCGCCAATAGGGGATCACCCGCTTACCATGCATAGGCATGAGATAGCCGTCCCATACCCAATCATTGAGACGGCCTAAATATTGCGAGACTGGCCCAATAGCCGCTTGCTCTATTAGCCCTAATATCGCGGGACTATGACGTAAGATTGTAACTGGTTACCTCCGTTGATGGATGCTCCTAGTGCTTCCCGAGGTCTCCAAGCACTCCGCTCGACACTGTAACCACCACAGACCACACAAACCGCCGCAGCTTTGTTGGGGTCTCGCTGTCCTCCACCCACGCTGGACCCAAGACCGGGCTTCAGCTTCCAGTGGGTGAACCTCTCCTAAATCCAGAGAGCAGGAACCAGGAACAAGCTCTTACAAGAGCTTATACTCAGGGGAGTATTATGATATAGCAGTCACCAAGAGTGTAGTTATCCCATCCCCAAACATGAGCCAAGACTTCATGAGGGGTAAAGCAGGTCTCTTTAATAAGCACAAAGGCATTTCTTATATACAGTTTTCCCCACAAGTGTCACGGAATGGTGTACAGAAACTAGAAGACACAAAATGAAGATGTCACGGCCACGGTTATGGCCGTGACTCCTTGGGAGCCGCATACAGTTGCCCGCGGTTTGGGTAGTTGTTTCAACCGCAGCTTGAGGCATGTTGTTGTTTGCCTCAGGTGCGGTTGCCGCGGACAACAGTGATGTGTGCGGTTCCCTGGGAGTTGTGTGTGTATGTGTGCACTTGTGTTTATGTATTGTGTGCACTTCCCCTTTAAGTTGTGAGTTTTCCTTCTGTGGTGCTGGAAGGGTTAACTCCCTTCCCAGTGTGTGTGTGATGTCACTGGGTGTGTCCGACTGTGGGGTGTGGCTTCTTGGCCTATATAGCCTGAGTGTTTGGCATGGCTCAGTAGGTTGCTTCAGTCATCCTTGGCTGGAGCAGCCTCCTGTGCATATGACCTGCCAGTGAGAGCCACCCCTGTGGTCATAAAGTATTGTCGTGTTGTTGATGTCTTTATGTGTGTGATGTTGTATGTTGTTCTGTTGGGACCTTCCTATGTTTTACTGCAGCTTACGGTTCTGGATTCCTGTCTGCTCAGGGATCCAGTCAGCAAGGCTGTGGCAGGTTGGTGGAACTTGGTGTTCGCCTGCCATTCCCGTAAGGCTGTTTATGTCCCCCTTTTCCCAACAGCTTGGCTATTGAGACTCCTGCTCCTCCGTGCCTAGGAGGAGTAGGTCGTCTTACCCAGCTCCTAGCTCAGGGACCTGCGGAGGGTAAGTCAGGGCTCCGAGGTTCCTGCGCATGGGTCCTCCTACCATCAAGGTCGGCCCATGCAGGTTAGGAGTTAGGGTCAGGGTAGGGACGCTGTAGGAGGTGACCTGCTCCCTATCCTGTTCTCATGGCCGAGTAGCCACTACATCATCTGGCATCGCACGGCTGAGGATTCTCCCCCATCCTCAGCCGTGACAGAAGATCCGACTGACTGGATCCAAAACTAAGGAACCAGAGGGTAAGCCCTGTAACAGACCTGGCTCTCTCCCTTACTGCTCAGCCTATGCAAAAATCTCTATGGTAGATGATTGCATATCCTCGTTCCTCGACTGTATGACACCTGAGCATCCTATAATAGTGAGGGGAAACGACCACCAGCTCCCTACACTTTTTATTTTTTTATTTTTATTTTTTTTTTTTTTATTATAATACAAAAATTTAAATCCATATTACATAGTTAATATTATAAAGTCCATAAGTCCGCCAATTCTAATCTGTGAACATAATTGACAATAATTTCATACAAGTATACATAATAGTGTCAACATTTAAAAATCAAATGGAGGTCTCCTACTGGGGAGGGTGACAGGACTCACCCGACATCAAAAGCTTAATAAAGCAGATGGACAAAAAGTCCCTTTTAGCCCGGATTCTATATAGACTACAGGGATAAAAGGCCTGAAGTCCAGTCAGCCGCCAAGCAGCGAGCGCCGCTCGCACACGCCCTCCCCCAGACACGGGTAAGTACGAGCGGGAAGGTTGGCACCCATGTGGCCGATCGCTTGATATTCCCATACTGCCTAAGAGGTGATCTTACAGCAATCTTTAATCGTGGGCATTTGATACAGCAAATACCGGAAAGGGGGGTCCAGCAGTCTTTTACCACAGTGGTGGAAAACCCACTCGCATATTTTACTGCCTCATCCCCATATGATTTAATTGAATATCCGGACCATGATTCGCCGTGCCTCGCGTTTATTCACGTGGATATTTCGTGCAGCAGCAAACTCAAATCGAGTATCACTCGGCAGTCACCGGCAGTTGAGAAGAATGTAAACGGAAAGCAGAGCCAGAGACCCGCTCTGTCTCCTTAAAGGAGCACATAATAGCGAGCCATCACGAGTGACACTTCCCTACCCGCAATCGAACCCCGTGTCTGACGGGAAGAGCTGTACCCCGAGCCGCGCCCGGTACCCGGACGCCCCCGTGTTCCAAGCCACAGTCCCCTGCCCATATACCGCTCGGTATTGTAAGTAAATGCGAATTCCCACCATTATTTAGTGCCGTGAAGCCCCCCCTCCACCAGTCCTAGAGACCCTCCTGTGCTCAGATATACCTTCACATTCTACATCTATAGAATACATGCAGAAAAACCGGACAAATAGAATTTTCCCCAGCTCACCCCACCAACCCGCCCCCCTCACCTTGCAGGGAGAAGAAAAAGAGAAAAAAAAAAAAAAGGAAAGAAGAATCCTAATTAATTGGCCATATCCCAATCTTTCCATAAACTATTCCACTTTAAGTAGGATCCTCTTTGTTTGTACAGGATCTTCTCGTAGCTTTTCACTTTCTCCACCAGGCCCAGCCAGTTATTACAATCTGGGGCAGAAGAGCAAAACCAAGATCTAGAAATCAGGAGCCTAGCCAAGAACATCACCTTGATCAACAAATGACTTTTTATGGGTTGATAATTAACCTCAGATAAATCTCCCAGGACCCAGATCCTGGGGGACAAAGGAACAACAATTTTAAGTTTACGCGCCAGATTCTTTTGGACCAGGCTCCAGTACCTACTCACCATTGGGCAGTCCCAGAACAGATGTAGATGATCTGCCCCGGAATCGCCACAGCGGGGGCAGTCAGAGGAGGCCCTGAGTCCTCTTCTATATAACCATATAGGTGTCGCATAAATTTTGTGCAGAATATTAAATTGTACAACAATGTGGTTAGAATTGTGTGAAACCAATTTTAAACTTTCCCCTATATTCTCCCAGTTTGGGGGACCCACCTCTGAAAGAAGAGAAGACCAGGCTCTCTGTCCTGGAGAAAGAACATCCAAAAAAAAATTATCCATTAAGTGTCTATAACAGTGAGATAGTTTAATTCTCGTGACAGTTTTCTTACAAATTAAATCCTGTAGAAATACAGGAGTGTCTATAATAAAGAGGTGGCTATTCAAAGGGCTGAAAAATGCTGACCTCAATTGAAGATATGCAAACCAGGCCACCTCACCTAAATTTGCCCTTAGTTCCATAAGGGGCAAAATTTGTCCACCACTGACTACTTGATGTAAGTACTGCACAGTTTTAGTCCTCCAATACTGGCGGCAACTTAAGTCATTTAGATTAAGAAGTTTCGGGTTGTGCCATAGTGTGGTGCAGATAAGCGATGCCTTAACTCCGCACCAACACCTTATGACCGACCAAGTCTTTGTAGCCATTCTGCAGAAAAGTGTATACCCGCTCAGTGTGTTTAATAAGTAATCAGATTCCAATACAGTGAAAAAATCAGAAAAACCTGCCTCCTTCACCACTTTACTGCAGAAAGGACTATTTTCCCAATCATTAAAAAGGCAGAGTTGGGAGGCCACAAAATAACCCCTAAAGTATGGAAGATTAAGACCTCCCCGCCTATAAGGCATGGAGAAATAAAGTGCCTTCAGTCTCACGTGCTTCCTCCCCCATAGTAAGTCATTGAGCATCCGCTCTATCAATCTAAAATGCTTGTCTGTAATCCATATAGGCGAGTTGCGCAGGACATAAAGAACCTGGGGCAGCACTACCATTTTTATTAATGAAATTCTATCCGCTCTTGCTAGCAGGATTTTTTGCCATATCTTAATTTTTGAAGAAAGAATGGTAGGGCACACCAATATTCGGAATTACAAGGATAGCAATATTTTATTAGTAAGTGACATACACTGTTGAATAGCACACGTAAAAATTATAAAACTATTAAATACAATAAAATAATAAAACAATATGTATACAAATCAATAATCTTATATATATAAATATGCTGATATTTGCCCTAAAGTCAATTTAAATAGTGGTTGTTATCCTTCCAGGTGGGTTATTTAACCCAATCAGTGCCCCAATAGATGAAGTGGGGAGTAAATCCTCTGTTTGGATAAAGTCTTTTCTTATTTAGTCACTTGTAACAGATATTGCGACTCAATAGTCGCTGCGCCTATGTGAGCGCTACACTGTTGCTGCCTGCTAATAAAGAGAGCCGAAGCTGTCGTACTCACAGTTTGTAGTGAAATAATGTCGGCTTGCTGCGTCACAGGTGGCGTCCCACGTGTGGTCAGCAGTGATGATACAGGTTACAGCAAATAAAACTGACGGGGCTTCGGGATCTTCAATGTTTTTATATGGACGTGCTGTCTCGGAGATCAGTCGATGAGCATTTAAGCAAATCTTTTTCCAAGAGTGGATTTGACCACAAAGTTGACTCTCCCAATACGCCAATTTCCTGCTTATCTTTACTTTTTTAAGATAGAGGAAGTCACCGATCCCTTGCGTCTTTACTTTCCTTTAGCGCTTCCAGTCCTCCGGTATTGTGTTCTGTTCCATAGGATAGTTACCAAACGCGTTTCGGAGTTAACTGCGACTCCTTCTTCAGTGGCATATCTTAATTTTTGCTCTTAACTTCATCAACAAAGGAATCAGGTTAAGTTGTAAATATTCCTGAGGTTTGGCAGAAACTGTTATCCCCAGGTACTTTATTGAGTCAGAGATCGTTAACTGATTATTAGATTCACCTCGCAACTCGTCTATAGGGAGAAGGACGGTCTTCTCCCAGTTGATCTCAAGTCCAGATAAGTCAGAAAAGTGACCGACCAGGTCCATTATGCGAGGGAGGGTGGTATCTGTTTGATGAATAAAAACCAGAATATCATCTGCGTAAAGGGATACACGGTCATGCTTCCCCATTATGCCAAAGCCAGCCACCTCCGGATCATGTCGTATCATGGCCGCTAAAGGTTCGATATAAATATTGAATAAAAGGGGGGAAAGGGGACAGCCTTGGCGGGTGCCTCTTCCCAGAATGAAGCTCTCTGTCGTCGAATCATTGATCCTAATCCTGGCAACTGGGGAGTTGTAGAGTAGCCGGACCATCGCCATAAATCTTGGGCCAAAGCCCATTTTTTTCATTACCTCCCAAAGAAAAATCCACTCCACCCTGTCGAAGGCTTTAGTGGCATCCAACAACAGGATGGAGCGGGCGCCACGCCCCGGGGATTGAATATTCATAAATAGCCTGTGCAAATTGTGATGGGTGCCCCTGTTTGGCATAAAGCCGTTTTGATCCGGGTGAATAATCGTGGGGATAACCCGCGAGAGCCTCCTAGCCAGGACTTTTGATAGTAACTTAGCGTCTGTATTTAATAAGGAGATTGGTCTATAGGAGCTCAATTCTGCCGGGTCTTTATCCTTTTTTAGAATTAAAACAATGAGGGCCTCCATCATAGAGTGTGGTAATCTCCCTCCCTGTGCTGCTTGGGAGAAAACCTCCAACAGCTGGGGGAGGATCACATCACTATACTTGCGTTAGACCTCATATGGAAGGCCATCTGCTCCTGGCGATGAGTTCCCCGAAACAGACTCGAGGGCCTCCTGCAGCTCAGCAAGAGAGAGCTCCTCCTCCAGATATTCTTTTTGAGCTTCATTTAACGTAGAAAGTGGAATTTTCTCCAGGAACCGCATCGCCAGTTCAGACGACAGTCCAGGGGAGGATCTATATATCTGAGCAAAATATTGTAGAAAAATATTCCCAATTCCCTCTGGATCTGTTATGGTTTCGCCCTCTGCATTACGGATCGAAATAATAGATTGTTTTTTCTTATCTTGTTGTGTAATTATTCTAGCTAAAAGCTTGCCCGGACGTCCAGACTCGATAAAATAATTGAGCCCCTTGAAGAATACCCTGTGATTTGCTTTCTCTGTCACGTATTTCTCCAAGGAGCAGCTAGCCTTCTGCATCTCTTCCCTGTTATGCTCAGTAGGGTGGCTAGCATATCGCTCAGCTGTGAGTGCAGCAATATTAGCCAATTCCTCCTCTTTCTTCCTAAATGTTCTCTTTGCTGCGGCGATCTCACTTATGAAGACCCCCCTCAAGTATGCTTTCAAGGCATCCCATACTGTATTGATATTGGCAGAGGGAAGATTCACCTCCCAAAAGGAGGACATCAGTAGTTTCATCGACTGCAGATTGTCCAAAATAGTGAGCCAATATGGATTCAGCTTAAATCCTAGCCCCCTAATATCCTTATTCTTCCCGCTGCGAACCTCAACCAGTAGGGGTGATAGGTCCGAAACTGTTCTTACTCCGTATCGCATCTTACAGATATTACTCAGGTTGCTCTCATTAGTAAATGCTAGATCGATCCTAGACATTGCTCTGCCCCCCCTACTAACACAGGAATATACTCTCTTTCCTCCACCAAGGTATTCCCATATATCCACCACTCCCACCTCAGAACAGAATTGAGGCAGCGGGGAAATACAAGGATACCTCCCCCTTTCCGCATCTAGTGAAAATCTGTCTTTGTTAGGATCAATGACCGCATTAAAATCCCCCATCAGGATTAAGCGGCATTCTGGTCTCTTTTCAAAAAAAAGCATTAACTGAAGCAGTGGGTACATTGAGAATGGCGGAGGTATATAGAAAAAGGCTAGGATATAACTGTCGCCATTCAGCTTGCCATGCAAAAATATAAATCTACCCTGGGCATCTATATAAGATTTTATAAGGGTGAAATCTATGGAGTTATGAATAAGAACCGAAATACCCCTGGAAGAGCCACTAAAGGTGGAATGATACGATTGGGACTGCCATCCCGTTATCAGGCGGAACAGGGTTTCCCTAGTTAGGTGAGTTTCTACTAAACAGATAATTGCTGGAAGATATCTTTTTAATGCATCCATAATCGCTTGCCTTTTAACTCTTTCCCCAAGTCCTCTGACAGTCCAAGCTACAATTCTAGTGGACATCCCTCACAAAAAAAAAAAAAAAAGCCATTCCTGCAAGGTGGGTTCCCTCCCCCCCCTCTTTCCCTTGATCCGCCCGAACTAGTCAGCGAACCTCTAACCTCCGGCCGTTCTCCCCCAGCCTGGCCCCCCCCCTCCTATCCCTTCAATCATAATGATGCACAGTTTCAGATGCCCATTTGATCCATCCAGTCTGATGCTTGTTGTGGTGTCTCAAAGAAAAGGGAAGTCCCGTTATGAATTACTCTTAATTTCGCTGGGTACTGTAAGGAGCATTTAATCTCCTTGGCCGCCAAGCGTTTCTTTATCTCTATAAAGTTTCTTCTTCTTTCCTGGGTCTGCCGCGCAAAATCAGGAAAGAAGAGCAGTTTAGTGCCCTGATATTCAGTAGGTGTACATTCTCTTGCTCTTCTCAAGATCCTATCTCTATCCGCGGACAGTAATAATTTAATTAAGACTGCACGCGGCGGTCTCCCTGGGATAGGTTTCCCTCCCGGAATTCGGTGGGCTCTTTCTATTCGAAA
Source organism: Bufo gargarizans (assembly GCF_014858855.1). Classification (NCBI taxonomy): domain Eukaryota; kingdom Metazoa; phylum Chordata; class Amphibia; order Anura; family Bufonidae; genus Bufo; species Bufo gargarizans. The sequence goes on along the minus strand of NC_058090.1, from coordinate 75,413,241 downwards.
CATAGAGGAAAAGTTATCGCTGCCAAAACTATTCATAACCACATCTTTAAGTTGTTTCTCTAGATGTCGGCCTTCAACTCCTTCTGGGAAACCGATTATACGAACGTTGTTGCGCCTTGATCTATTTTCTAAGTCCTCTACCTTGTTTTGAAGTGCTTGATTTTCTGAAGCAAGTAGCAAAGTTTTGGATTTTAACATGCCCATGTCAGTTTGCAGAGAGTCAACAGTTTTTTCCACACTATGGACCCGATCCCGAATCTTTACTAGATCTTCTCTTATTAATGAGATATCACTCTGCACTGATCCCAATTGAGTGGACATTCCTTGCACTAAAGTGCCATTGTTTTCCACAGCGCATAGGATTTTGTCCAAGACGGATGGGTCGTATTCAGTTCGCGTTTGTGCAGAGAGGCTTTCCTCGCCTACCTCCTGATCCGCGTCCTCTAGTCCATCCTGAGAAAGTTCGTCATTTTGGGAAATTTTAGCGAGTTTTTTCACCTTAGCAGGGGGTTTGGTTTTAGCTGGGTTCTTATCATTTAAAAAGGGCGATTTCAGAAACTTATCGATTTTGTTCTCTGGGGTCTTAGCCCCAGGCTTAATTGCAGAAGAATCAACTGAGCGTCGTTTTGGGGCCATTCTCCCCAAATTTCCCGTTTTCTTTCCCTTTCCTCTTCCCCTTTTTTTTTTCCCTTCTACTTGGGTTTCTTCTTGAGTTTTCCTTTCCCTTTTTCCCCTGCTAGGTTTTTATTTTTATTTTATTATTATTATTATTTTATTTTTTTTGTTTTCCACAGCTTTTTCCCCCTTTTTTTTTTTCCCCCTGCCTCCCCTATGTCCTCGCCTTTATCTTTTCTTTTGCTTTATACTCTCCTTTATATTTCTTCTATTTCTTTTCTCTCCTAATGTTCTTTCACCTTTTAACCCTTTTCCTGTCCCCTTTTTTCTATCCTCTCCTTTCCTTTCCTTTCCCCCCCCCCTTTTTTTTTTTTTTGCGTGACGCAAAGTTTCAACAAAAAACTATGCCCTCTTTGCTGCCGTATACACTACTAACCCTTCTCTGCACCAATAGCGGAAAGACCAACAGTACGGCAAATGTAGAATAAATAAGGTAGAGTTTTCTATTCTCACGTGCCCAGAATATGATGTCCAGAGCCTTAGTCCCAGTGCACGCCGTAACTAGCGGAGGAAAGGGGGCGACAGCAGTATCGGGTAAAGTGGCAGCAAGATATCCAGCAGAGTAGCAGTCCAGTAACAGGAGAGAGCAGCAGGGTGGAATCAGGCAAAGGAAGCGGTCCGGCAACGAGAAGAGGAAGACAGCAGGCAGGGCAGAACCAGCAGAGCCAGTCAATCGGAGCCAGTAGAGGGACCCAGCAAGTAAAGCAAGTAAAGCAACCGCAGCGAGGACAGCAGACGAGGAACGGCAGACGGCAGACGGAGGAGCGGGGCAGCGAGGAAGCGAGGGAGCCCGGTCCAGGGGCAGAACCTGAGAGCGACACCCACAGCAAAAAGAGCGGAACGGCAGCAACCAACAACAGCAGGAGCAAAAGCGATCCGGCGGTCAGACCAGATGAGGTGCGGCGTCTCGGAGCACAAGTCGGGGCATCAGCTGTTTGGCTTCAGCTGTTTGGCATCAGCCTGGAGGGGAGAGACCAGCACTGGGGAGGATCGAGACGCGACGTACTCACGTCATCCCGCCGCGCACCGTGACCAGCTCCCTACACTTGATACGGAGGGAGTCAGGGTCACCTGGGATCCAGCAAACAGGAAAACACAAATGAATGAACAAAACTTATCTGTAGAAGACTCAGTAGTAGCATCCAGCATGCACACACTCCAGGAAGTTGTATAAACCGCAAAGTGATGTAGTATGGGAAGGGGTTTAAAGGGATGCAATCAGTGCACCTACATGACAGCTGAGAGAGGCTAACGAGATGAGAAAACGAAAGCAAAACAAAAGGAACCTCAAGCAGGAGGTTCTGAAGAACGTCTGACAGAGCTTCTCAGATGTCTGGTGGTGACAACAAGTTTACCACCCACATGGACCTTGTGGAGCACAGGACACAAAGTCACAACAGCCAATCAACACAGCACAACCAATTGAAACAAAAGACACACATGTACAATTATAACACAAATATATTATTACATAATAAATATAACAACAGACCATAGACAATGCTAAAATGAGTAGAAGCAGTGCAGACAAGCGCTGCGATAAGCAGCTCAGCCGCCTGACTCTGAGTAAATGAATCCAAAAGAGGAATAGCAGGCAATATAAACCCTACCCCCAATACACGGCCAAGCCTCCAACCCCCACAGATAAACATACAACAACTGCAAAATAGGAGCCAGAAAAAAGGGTGAAATGACAGCACCTATAGCTCGCCCATAAGCAGTATGGAGGGACAAAAATAGTAGTAATAAACGTTGAATATGAAAAAAATATACTATAACATATTACCTAGAGTTGATAGGAGGCACAGATGGAACAAACCCAGGTCTGGCAGAGAGCGCACCCCGACGCACGTTTCGCTCCTCCGCTTTCTCAGGGGGTGTGTACAGTATTGTACAGTTAGACACCCCCAGCTAATGTACACCCCCCCTCCTCTGCCTGAGATACAATTAACAAAATACAATGGGCTCTGCCTGTGATACAATTAAATTAATCACTAACACACAGAAAACCCCACATATCCCCATAAATTACACATCCATGGATAGCTCTGAACTGGGCGAACAACTTATCCAAAATTCACCCAGATCCGAGCAGGGGTTCCCGAATTCCATGGAAGTCACATTCGACCGACCGCAAGCATGGCTTTCCTGCCCAAAACAGTTCCACAGATTTAGGCTGTGCGGCCGGTCTATCTTCTCCTTCAAAGTTAGTATATGGGCCATAATCCTGAGGTAAAAAAGCTGGCAAACAGGCCCCTCGAAAACCCAGTGGCGAAATTTTTTTTGCCACAGTCCTGTATATTACACTGCACCCCATGTATAGTCCTGTATATTACACTGCACCCCATGTATAGTCCTGTATATTACACTACACCTCATGTATAGTCCTGTATATTACACCGCGCCCCATGTATAGTCCTGTATATTACACTGCGCCCCATGTATAGTCCTGTATATTACACTGCACCCCATGTATAGTCCTGTATATTACACTGCACCCCATGCATAGTCCTGTATATTACACTGCACCCCATGTATAGTCCTGTATATTACACGGCACCCCATGTACAGTCCTGTTTATTACACTGCACCCCATGTATAGTCCTGTATATTACACTGCACCCCATGTACAGTCCTGTATATTACACTGCACCCCATGTATAGTCCTGTATATTATACTGCACCCCATGTATTGTCCTGTATATTACACTGCACCCCATGTATAGTCCTGTATATTACACTGCACCCCATGTATAGTCCTGTATATTACACTGCGCCCCATGTACAGTCCTGTATATTACACTGCGCCCCATGTACAGTCCTGTATATTACACTGCACCCCATGTACAGTCCTGTATATTACACTGCACCCCATGTACAGTCCTGTATATTACACTGCACCCCATGTATAGTCCTGTATATTACACTGCGCCCCATGTACAGTCCTGTATATTACACTGCGCCCCATGTACAGTCCTGTATATTACACTGCACCCCATGTACAGTCCTGTATATTACACTGCACCCCATGTACAGTCCTGTATATTACACTGCACCCCATGTATAGTCCTGTATATTACACTGCACCCCATGTATAGTCCTGTATATTACACTGCACCCCATGTATAGTCCTGTATATTACACTGCGCCCCATGTACAGTCCTGTATATTACACTGCACCCCATGTATAGTCCTGTATATTACACTGCACCCCATGTATAGTTCTGTATATTACACTGCGCCCCATGTACAGTCCTGTATATTACACTGCACCCCATGTATAGTCCTGTATATTACACTGCGCCCCATGTACAGTCCTGTATATTACACTGCACCCCATGTATAGTCCTGTATATTACACTGCGCCCCATGTACAGTCCTGTATATTACACTGCACCCCACGTATAGTCCTGTATATTACACTACACCCCATGTATAGTCCTGTATATTATACTGCACCCCGTGTATAGTACTGTATATTACACTGCACCCCATGTATAGTCCTGTATATTACACTGCACCCCGTGTATAGTACTGTATATTACACTGCACCCCATGTATAGTCCTGTATATTACACTGCACCCCATGTATAGTCCTGTATATTACACTGCACCCCGTGTATAGTACTGTATATTACACTACACCCCATGTATAGTCCTGTATATTACACTACACCCCATGTATAGTCCTGTATATTACACTGCACCCCATGTATAGTCCTGTATATTACACTGCACCCCATGTACAGTCCTGTATATTACACTGCCCCCATGTACAGTCCTGTATATTACACTGCACCCCATGTATAGTCCTGTATATTACACTGCACCCCATGTATAGTCCTGTATATTACACTGCACCCCATGTACAGTCCTGTATATTACACTGCCCCCATGTACAGTCCTGTATATTACACTGCGCCCCATGTACAGTCCTGTATATTACACTGCACCCCATGTACAGTCCTGTATATTATAATACACCCCATGTATAGTCCTGTATATTACACCACACTCCACGTATAGTCCGGTATATTACACTACACCCCATGTATAGTCCTGTATATTACACTGCACCCCATGTATAGTCCTGTATATTACACTACACCCCATGTATAGTCCTGTATATTACACTGCACCCCATGTATAGTCCGGTATATTACACTACACCCCATGTATAGTCCTGTATATTACACTGCACCCCGTGTATAGTCCTGTATTTTACACTGCACCCCATGTATAGTCCTGTATATTACACTGCACCCCATGTATAGTCCTGTATATTACACTGCTCCCCATGTATAGTCCTGTATATTACACTGCACCCCATGTATAGTCCTGTATATTACACTGCCCCCCATGTATAGTCCTGTATATTACACTGCACCCCATGTATAGTCCTGTATATTACACTGCACCCCATGTATAGTCCTGTATATTACACTGCACCCCATGTATAGTCCTGTATATTACACTGCACCCCGTGTATAGTCCTGTATATTACACTGCACTCCATGTATAGTCCTGTATATTACACTGCGCCCCATGTATAGTCCTGTATATTACACTACACCCCATGTATAGTCCTGTATATTACACTGCACCCCATGTATAGTCCTGTATATTACACCGCACCCCATGTATAGTCCTGTATATTACACCGCACCCCATGTATAGTCCTGTATATTACACTGCACCCCATGTATAGTCCTGTATATTACACTGCACCCCATGTATAGTCCTGTATATTACACTGCACGCCATGTATAGTCCTGTATATTACGCTGCATCCCTTGTATAGTCCTCTATATTACGCTGCACCCCATGTATAGTCCTGTATATTACACTGCACCCCATGTATAGTCCTGTATATTACACCGCACCCCATGTGTAGTCCTGTATATTACACCGCACCCCATGTATAGTCCTGTATATTACACCGCACCCCATGTATAGTCCTGTATATTACACTGCACCCCATGTATAGTCCTGTATATTACACTGCACCCCATGTATAGTCCTGTATATTACACTGCACCCCATGTACAGTCCTGTATATTACACTGCACGCCATGTATAGTCCTGTATATTACGCTGCATCCCTTGTATAGTCCTCTATATTACGCTGCACCCCATGTATAGTCCTGTATATTACACTGCACCCCATGTATAGTCCTGTATATTACACCGCACCCCATGTATAGTCCTGTATATTACACCGCACCCCATGTATAGTCCTGTATATTACACTGCACCCCATGTACAGTCCTGTATATTACACTGCACCCCATGTACAGTCCTGTATATTACACTGCACCCCCATGTATAGTCCTGTATATTACACCGCACCCCATGTATAGTCCTGTATATTACACTGCACCCCATGTACAGTCCTGTATATTACACTGCACGCCATGTATAGTCCTGTATATTACGCTGCATCCCTTGTATAGTCCTCTATATTACGCTGCACCCCATGTATAGTCCTGTATATTACACTGCACCCCATGTATAGTCCTGTATATTACACCGCAACCCCATGTATAGTCCTGTATATTACACCGCACCCCATGTATAGTCCTGTATATTACACTGCACCCCATGTACAGTCCTGTATATTACACTGCACCCCATGTACAGTCCTGTATATTACACTGCACCCCCATGTATAGTCCTGTATATTACACTGCACCCCATGTACAGTCCTGTATATTACACTGCACCCCATGTATAGTCCTGTATATTACACTGCACCCCATGTACAGTCCTGTATATTACACTGCACCCCCATGTATAGTCCTGTATATTACACTGCACCCCATGTACAGTCCTGTATATTACACTGCACCCCATGTACAGTCCTGTATATTACACTGCACCCCCATGTATAGTCCTGTATATTACACTGCACCCCATGTACAGTCCTGTATATTACACTGCACCCCATGTATAGTCCTGTATATTACACTGCACCCCATGTATAGTCCTGTATATTACACTGCAGCCCATGTATAGTCCTGTATATTACACTACACCCCATGCATAGTCCTGTATATTACACTGCACCCCATGTATAGTCCTGTATATTACACCGCACCTCGTGTATAGTCCTGTATATTACACTGCAGCCCATGTATAGTCCTGTATATTACACTACACCCCATGTATAGTCCTGTATATTACACTGCACCCCATGTATAGTCCTGTATATTACACTGCACCCCATGTATAGTCCTGTATATTACACTACACCCCATGCATAGTCCTGTATATTACACTACACCCCATGTATAGTCCTGTATATTACACTACACCCCATGTATAGTCCTGTATATTACACTGCACCCCATGTATAGTCCTGTATATTACACTGCAGCCCATGTATAGTCCTGCAGCAGCAGTGCTCCCATTAGAAAGCTGGCCTGTAGCTAGCAGGGCCCATTTTACTGGCCGGGGATTAGGCCAGTTACTGAGAATAAAGGTCAGTTCTCTATAATTGGCCTGTGATGGTTCCTGACAAACCTCTGACCAACAAGTGAAACACGGATAATCAGATGCCAGATTAACAAATATTCTAGATTATTGGCTGAATTTAAGAGATAAAACATACAAATACTAAACCAAACTCTCTATCACAGGCCTGTTCCACTTCAGATCTCGCCTGGAAACAAGTGGCGGATAATCAGACCTTCTGGATTATTAGATGCCGGATTACAGAAATGTCACTGTAATAGGTAAGTCAGCGTCCATGTAATAAATGATTATCGGAGTCAGGCTTGTCTCTGGTTTTTACATTCATCTTTATTACAGAACATCTGGACGGTGGTCGTAGAATGGGATTGTGTGAAATAGTAGAATTTCTCTCTTTATTGGTTTCCAGCAGGAGGTGAGAGACGTTCTCATAGAGCAGTGAGGAGATGCGGCAGGCGGGGGGCACTCCCAGCACGTTGGGGGCTGTGTCCTGGTAGAAGTGGTGGACACCTTTCCTATAAGACAGAGGAGACAGGAATAGGACCTCATGTTGTAAGGTAGCGCCCCGTCCTCTCTGTTAGCGGCTGCACATCAGTCTGTGTAGTCTGGCCCGCCCCCAGTCATTTGTTATTGGGCAGTTAGGGGGCGCTCCAGACTACATGGGCAGAGTGCCGTGTTCTTGTAGAGACTGCAGATTTCTCCCATTACATTAATACTAGGGGAATCCTCTGGAGAAATCCCAGTATCCCCGAGATGTGGATTATGTCCTCATGTACACAACGGTATTCCAGCTCCCTACAACCTCCCAGTTACATCATGTGGCCCCTAAAGGAGTCTATGGGGCCTCCTACATCTCCATACGCTTCAGATTTCATACTTCATTGTATCTTAGATTACGTATGAGACAAAGGCGACATAGCCATAGACCCCCATTCACCTGCCTGAGGCCTGACCACAGCAGACTGCACTTTTCCATACAGGGGGCCACCCCCAACATTTTACCATTGTAAGCTGGTGTAGATTTCACTTCTGTCCCACGGACCTGCCAGGCAGTGTCACAATCATTAGGAGGCATGAAGATCTCCGTAATTGTGGTGTGTCTGATGCTAGCGGGACAGAGATTAGGACCAGTGTATAAAACACCGCTTCTAACACATGGTCCCCTAAATGGCATCAGAATTAGTTCCAGACCAGAGCCTTTACCATCCTAGAGCACAGCTCACATCGACTTACCTCCATGTCTATCTGATAACATCTATGACCCTCCAGCATTCATTATGGGGTAAGTAGCGTCACAGCAAATGTCCTCGACGAGGCAACCATTGTGAAGTATTCCAAGGCATCAGAGTGATGGATGAATGATAACGCTGAGCAGTACTGGGGTCCATGACACTAAGCCACTAAACCCGACCTGTCATAGGAATAGAGAGATCAGTCTATAGATGGGGCTCTGAGGATGGACGGAGGTCTCATTAACCACTGGTGTCACACTGCCGTACTGGCTCAGTTCCTGTGCTGCGAACCTCAATTTGCACGGGCAGCGGGTCTGTGCACTCCGTTTTTGCGGATGCGGACCTATTGACTTGAATGGGTCCACAATCTGCAACATATGGCCAAAGATATCACATGTCCTATCTTTTTGTGGTGCAGAGGCACGGATTGGAGGCGCTTCGAAGTGCTTCCATATTCTTCTAAACAAAACATAGACAAAGTCCTATCTTTGGTCGTATGCTGCAGATCATGGACACATCTGCACCACATAGTACACACAGCCAGTGCCCGTGTATTGCGGACCTGCTATTTGTGGGCCACAAATGTGCATGAGCCCTAACAGTCACAGGGTGAGAGGATCAGGCAGGCCTTCCCTTACAGAGTCATGTAGAGGATTTTACTGACAATGATGTACCTAAGGGGGTATTGTGATCTGGACATTTACGACAAATCGATAAGACATGCCATAAATGTGTGAGAGGGGAACAGTACAGTTATATCCAGTGACTTACAGGTCATATCTCTGATTGGAGTCATTCACTTTCCATTTTCTTCTCCTTGCGGCCCAGACTGCCATGAAGACTTCTTCCAGCCACCACTTGTGTCTGCAGAGTATAAAGCACAGACATAGTTAAATCTATTGCTTTCTAGCGTCCTCTGTACCTTTTCCCACCTCAATGCTGACTATCCATAGTGCCCTAGATGGTAAAAATGCCCAGTATTGTGCCCTACACAGTAATAATACCCTATTTCATGCCCCACACAGTGGCAGTGCACCTTTTGTAGCTCTATACAGTAATAGTCCTCCCCACAGAGTACTAGTGGCCCCCACTGTGCCAATAATACTATCCTCATATGTGCCTCTATATGATAATGTCCCCCTACATTACTATTATCCCCTTCATGCCTCCTGAGGAGGCGGTTACATTTAAAACTGGCACTATGGATCTGGACGGGCCCCCTACCCCTCCTGGTCTGGTCGCACCCCAGTGATGGTTACACCACTGCCCAGGAGACCTACCACTCAGAACAATATATACAGTCATGTGAAAAAATTAGGACACCCTTTGAAAGCATGTGGTTTTTTGTAACATTTTTAATAAAAGGTTATTTCATCTCCGTTTCAACAATACAGAGAGATTAAAGTAATCCGACTAAACAAAGAAAACTGAAGAAAAGTCTTTTCAAGATCTTCTGTAAATGTCATTCTACAAAAATGCCTATTCTAACTGAGGAAAAAGATAGGACACCCTTGCCCCTAATAGCGAGTGTTACCTCCTTTGGCTGAAATAACTGCAGTGAGACGGTTCTTGTAGCCATCTACCAGTCTTCGACATCGGTCTGAGGAAATTTTACCCCACTCCTCAATGCAGAACTTTTTCAGCTGTGAGATGTTTGAGGGGTTTCTTGCACGTACAGCCCTTTTCAAGTCACCCCACAGCATCTCAATGGGATTCAAATCTGGACTTTGACTTGGCCATTCCAGGACTCTCCATTTCTTCTTTTTCAGCCAATCTTTGGTTGATTTACTAGTATGTTTTGGGTCATTGTCATGTTGCATGGTCCAGTTCCGCTTCAGCTTTAATTTTCTAACTGATGGTCTCACATGTTCTTCAAGCACCTTCTGATACACAGTAGAATTCATCGTGGATTCTATGATGGTGAGCTGACCAGGTCCTGCTGCAGCAAAGCAGCCCCAAACCATGACACTTCCACCTCCATGCTTCACAGTTGGTATGAGGTTCTTTTCTTGGAATGCTGTGTTTGGTTTACGCCAAACATGTCCTCTGCTGTTGTGTCCAAATAATTCAATTTTGGACTCATCTGTCCAAAGAACATTATTCCAGAAGTCCTGGTCTTTGTCAACTTTATCTCTGGCAAATGTCAGTCTGGCCTCGATGTTTCTCTTGGAAAGCAAAGGTTTCCTCCTTGCACACCTCCCATGCAAGTTAAAGAGGACCTTTCACCTAAAAAAAAAATGTAAACTAAGACCATAGCTTTACTTACATGCCCCCATGAAGTGTTGATCGTTTTTTCTTTTTTCAAACTGTGCCCCCGTTTGTCCGCTATGCCCCCCCGTAATAATTCCCGCCGTCTATGCTAATGAGCCAGCCTTAAATGGGCTGGCTTTAAAAGTTCTCCTCGGCGTGCCTTCTCTCTTCTCCCTGGCACGGAGCGCATCCAATCAGCGCGCTCCGCTCTTAGCCGGATAGACGAAATCGCTCCAGTTCTCTGAAGTCTCGCGAGAACTGGAGCGTCTTCTCCCTGGCTAAGAGCGGAGCGCGCTGATTGGATGCGCTCCGTGCCAGGGAGAAGAGAGAAGGCACGCCGAGGAGAACTTTTAAAGCCAGCCCATTTGAGGCTGGCTCATTAGCATAGACGGCGGGAATTATTCCGGGGGGGCATAGCGGACAAACGGGGGCACAGTTTGAAAAAAGAAAAAACGATCAACACTTCATGGGGGCATGTAAGTAAAGCTATGGTCTTAGTTTACATTTTTTTTTTAGGTGAAAGGTCCTCTTTAAACTTGTACAGTCTCTTTCTGATTGTAGAGGCATGTACTTCTACATCAACAGTAGCCAGAGCCTGCTGTAGTTCTCGAGATGACACTTTAGGGTTTTTGGAGACCTCTTTTAGCATCTTGCGGTCTGCTCTTGGGGTGAACTTGCTGGGGCGACCAGTCCTGGGCATGTTGGCAGTTGTTTTGAAAGCCCTCCACTTGTAGACTATCTTCCGGACAGTGGAATGGCTGATTTCAAAATCTTTTGAGATCTTTTTAAATCCCTTCCCAGACTCATAGGCTGCTACAATCTTTTTTCTGAAGTCCTCTGACAGCTCTTTTGCTCTCACCATGGTGCTCACTCTCACTTCAACAGTCAGGAGCACACCAAACTAAATGTCTGAGGTTTAAATAGGGCAAGCCTCATTCAACATGCAGAGTAACGATCTACTAATTATGTGCACCTGGTGTGATATACCTGTGTGAGATCTGAGCCAATTTAAGAGGGAATACATGTGAGGGTGTCCTATCTTTTTCCTCAGTTAGAATAGGCATTTTTGTAGAATGACATTTACAGAAGATCTTGAAAAGACTTTTCTTCAGTTTTCTTTGTTTAGTTGGATTACTTTAATCTCTCTGTATTGTTGAAACGGAGATGAAATAACCTTTTATTAAAAATGTTACAAAAAACCACATGCTTTCAAAGGGTGTCCTAATTTTTTCACATGACTGTAGATAATGAGATGGGTTATTACCAGTTTGGGTCACTGGTTGGATGTAATTCTTCTTATATTGTATCTTCAGTTCCCTGTAGGACATAACCTGGAGGACCCAGTGTGATGTCGCCAGCAGGCCTGGTACAAACCCCTACAAATACAGGACATGATGGAGACGGATGGAAAAGCCTGACGTCTGCGATGATGGTAGGACATTATAGACACCGATTACCTTGTCCAGTAGGGAATTCCTTCCTCCTATAGATTGCAGCCAGAGCCGGGAACGTGTCTTTGGATTGTCGTCCTGAAGAGTCTTCGTCAGCATCGTACTGAAGAGCAAGACGAGTCTGTAACCCATATTGGGTTAGTACAGGGAAGGGTTAAGGCACCTGCATTAAAGAAATGATGCTCACAAGGGCAACCATTACCTGATAAAGAGTCTAAATATGGCGGTGCAATGGTTAACACTTCTACCTTGCTGCCCTCTGGCCGTAGGATAAAGCTGGACCAGGCCTATACCTGCCCCCACGTGATCTGTTCTCCTGGGGGGTATTCACACACAGCAGATTTTCTGCAGAGATTTCTTCAGTGCGTATTTTAAAGTGACCTAAGTTATCATTAAACTATTAGTTGGGACTACAAATCCCAGGATGCCCAGCATAGATTTATACAAAACATTACATAGAAGCAGTGGTGATGTGCTAGATGTCCTTCACGTCCATGATAGATGATATAAGCACTGTGGTTTTACCTGCAGAGCGGATCTTGATCAGGTCCAGTGGGTGTAGTAGTTGCATGGAGGAGATGACACCACCGCTCAGGTCGACCACCAAGTTCTTATTCTGGATGTTTCCAAAAAGCCGAGGAGGGAGCAGGAGATAAGGGCCGGTCCAGATGGAGCAACCATGTGGTCGTCCTGACACCACGGTTGTCAACCATCCAGAAATTCCTGGACAGTTCATAAAAATAGAGGACTTTTTCAAGTGTCCATTATTATTTTTGAGGCTGTTAATAGTTGAGCAGATCGCTGTAATTCTCAGCATTTTAGAGGTCACAGTAAATGCTGGTAATATTTTCACCATAAGTATATGACCTATAGACATGTATCTTTATAGTTCTTTGCAGTTTTCCAATTTTCCATAAAAAATATTGGCTGTCCCTGGTTTTTGTATAAATTGCACAGAAAAAAAAATTTGGATGGGAACCCTGCTTGACACTTGCATTGCGCACACTTTACAGCAAGGACCGGACTGGGATTCACATGCAGCCAGTGCAACCCAACATGCCTTCCCAGCAGTGCCAGACAAGCAGCACATTGTGGCCCAATGTACAACCCCAAATGCCACAAGGCAGCAACATTGTACCCCTTCCCACCCCTCCTTTATTGGCAGCTGTAGATCATTTCCCCTTTCACACTACTCCCATTTCTCCCCCACTACTGAGCATCCCCCTTCCCATTTCTCCCCCTCTGATCGCAGCATCGTCCCCCTTCCCATCTCTCCCCCACTGACAGCAGCATTGTCCTTCTTGCTGCCTTCCCCCACTGACAGAGCATTTCCACCTTTACATCCCTCTCCCACTAACAGAGCATTTTCCCTGTTCCCTCCTTCACCCACTAACAGAGCATTTCCCCCTTCTCATCTTTCTCCCACTGATCGCAGCATCATCCCCCTTCCCATCTCTCCCCCACTGACAGCAGCATTGTCCTTCTTGCTTCCTTCCCCCACTGACAGAGCATTTCCACCTTTACATCCCTCTCCCAGTAACAGAGCATTTTCCCCGTTCCACCCTTCACCCACTAACAGAGCATTTCCCCCTTCTCATCTTTCTCCCACTGATCGCAGCATCATCCCCCTTCCCATCTCTCCCCCACTGACAGCAGCATTGTCCTTCTTGCTTCCTTCCCCCACTGACAGAGCATTTCCACCTTTACATCCCTCTCCCAGTAACAGAGCATTTTCCCCGTTCCACCCTTCACCCACTAACAGAGCATTTCCCCCTTCCCATCTTTCTCCCACTGATTGCAGCATTGTCCCCCTTCCCATCTCTCCCCTACTGACAGCAGCATTGTCCTTCTTGCTTCCTTCCCCCACTGAAAGAACATTTCCCCCTTCCCATCTTTCTCCCACTGATCACAGCATCGTCCCCCTTCCCATCTCTCCCCCACTGACAGCAGCATTGTCCTTCTTGCTTCCTTCCCCCACTGACAGAGCATTTCCACCTTTACATCCCTCTCCCACTAACAGAGCATTTTCCTTGTTCCACCCTTCACCCACTAACAGAACATTTCCCCCTTCCCATCTTTCTCCCACTGATTGCAGCATTGTCCCCCTTCCCATCTCTCCCCTACTGACAGCAGCACTGTCCTTCTTTCTACCCTCCTCCACTGACAATAGAATATCTCCGTTTGCATCCGCCTACTTTCTGCAACACTTCCTCATCCCCACCTGCAAAAGTGTTGCTGGAAGTGGAAGAGAAAGTGTCAGGAGAGCTATCCAAGCACCTCTCTGAAGGTCATTTCATGTCTCCTGACTCCCCTGAACTACTGGGTGCAGGACCTATGGTCAAGTATTTTTGATGTTGTCACCACAGGTTCTTCACGCCTTCTGGCCATGGAAACTGCACTGATAAGGCAGTACTGGCATTATCAGTGCAGCTCCATGACGTTTGTCCCCCTGACTGACAGCCCACCGGGATTCTGTTTTTTGGGGGACATTAGCTGTTAGCGGGTTACTGGCTGAGGAGGTAATACTAGATCCACACCACTATTCCTCCTTCAGTGTGTTTGCATGCCTGTTGCCCAAAGCAAAAATAATGGTCCCAACACCCATGTAGTCAGGAAGCAAATGAATAAGTTACGGGGAGACCAAAAAAGATGGCAGTCTTGATGTCTGATGCAAAACATGTAATCTGTGAATCTCCATAAGACGGTAGACGCACAAATTTCCCGATGATTATTTGTGGGAGAATAAACGGGATTTGTCCAGAGGTGAGGCTGGAGAGAGGACTGTCCATGCTCCAGTCATTTACAATAAGGTACCCAATTGGTGGGCAGAAGAGTAGTCAAGCAAGCAAAGGTCAGGGCAGGCAGCAAACATTTAAAGTCTAAAAACAGGCAGGGTCAGGGCAGGCAGCAAACGATCGTAGTCAAAATACAGGCCGAAGTCAGGGCAGGCAGCAAACGATCGTAGTCAAAATACAGGCCGAAGTCAGGGCAGGCAGCAAACGATCGTAGTCAAAATACAGGCCGGGATCAGGGCAGGCAGCAAATAAACGTAGTCCAAAAACAGTCCGGGGTCAGGGCAGGCAGCAGTCAAAAAACATAGTCCGTTAGTCAAGCCGAGGTCAAAACCAAAAAAATCAATCCGAATAGCAGCAGTGTGCTAAGATGGTACTCGCACGCTGCAGGGAGCTTCACCACTACATTACTACGCAGCAGCAGGATATATTACCTTGATTAAAGGTACTCAGACTCGGACCATAGATGTGCTGTTTACTCCCCCTTCCTCCACAAAGTTTCTGGATGGCATGGCTTTCATGATCTCCCGAGCCTCGTAACTGATAGGGGCGCCTGGTCTGGTGTCAAAGCGCGGTCTCGCAGTGACACGAACGCGCGGTGGTAGGGCGTAAGGCGCACTGCGGACTGTAGATGTTACTTTCCCTGATAACAGTCTCAGAAACCTCCAGATAAATGGTAACCTGGGCATGTGGGAATGGGTCTCTACCTCACCTGGTGTTCTGGTGGGCTTCGGTACCTGATGTCCTTTCTCTTCCTGTGCTGCTATGATGGTCTCGGCAGGTGGTGTTGCCGGTGGTAGTGGTGCCGGCGGTGGTGTTGCCGGCGGTAGTGGTGCTCCTCCCTGCAGTCGAAGGTATCGGCCAGTTTCCTGTCTAGGTGTTTCAGACGGTGATGTTATAAACGGCACGATACCTTCCAATCCTGCTGTCAGATGGCGCGTGTTGAAGCCAGATGTTGTTGGCTTCTGGCCGTACGGGGGCCTCCGGGGACGATAGATATGTCTCCGGGGCTGGAGTTTTCCTCCAGCCCCCGTAGCAGCCATGTGGCTGCCTCTTCCGCCACACACCAATAAAAGTGTATGTGGGGAAGGGGCGGGGGGGATGAAGGGAAAAAAAACCAGGATAAAGGTAAGAAATACAAGAAAACGCTCGCTAAAAGTGGTCAGCCTCCTCTCTCCGCAATCCTCGCCTCACACTCGCCGATCTCACCCAGTGTTCCAGGGCTCAAGGGCAACGCTTCTGTGATGTCATAAAAGCCGCGCTCGGCAACAGGTTGCTAATGCAGGTAAACAACGGTGTCGCCCATGGCAACCAAACCCATCCTAGCTGTGTAGTGCAGGAAACAGACATAAGGGGCAGATTTTAGTACTGAACCCAATGTGTGTTCTTCCATTTTCTCTGTGACATGAGAAGCCCCCCCCCCCCGGGGTGTTTACAGATGGATTTAGTGTGTTCCTGGGGAGTGGGGCTTAGTATGAAAGTCTCAATCTATACATGTTTTGAGTCCCTCTGACAATAAAAGAGTATGCTGGGAGTTGCAGTGCACATGGCCTTTCCTGTGCAATTCGAAAAAAATGATGTTTATTGCTGAGAGGGATGAGAGAGAAGTGATGGCGCCCCCAACAGCGTTTCCTCGCTGCCATATGTACTGGTCATAGGTGAGAGGTTGCAGTATAAGGGTTCATTCACATGTCCGTAGTGAATTGCGGATCCGCAATACCCCCGGCTGGCACCCCTATAGAACTGCCTATTCTTGTCTGCAATTGCGGACAAGAATAGAACATGTTCTATTTTTTTTCGGGAGCCGCGGACCAGAAGATTGGGGCTGCGCTCCGGAAATGCAGATGCCGACAGCACACTGTGTCAACAAATAAAAAAGATGACGTCATAGTTGTGAGACGCTGAAGCCGATGCTTAAATAACTGGCGCGGACGGGCAGTTATACCACGGGCCAGATGAAGCGCTGACGCGCGAAACGGCCGTCGCCGAACCTTACTCCCTGCATGTCTGTATGTGTAGTGTCCCACTAGGTATGGGTGGGCACTACACAAGGGTCAATTGGTGTGCGCGTTACTCCTACTCACAAGGAACAGAAATGTCATATTTAATTCTGCATTTAATGTATGTTTTAATGTGTTGTTATATGCAATGTTCCCCTGTCTAATGCAGCAGCAGGCCTAGTTGGGTGTAGTTAGACATCCCAGACACTAGAGGGAGATAGGGAGCCCCTAGTATAAATGTCCAGGCCCAGACAGGGAGAGTTAGTGCAGAGTCAGGAGTCTGAGAAGACACAGGTTAAGAAGCCTGCTCCTGACATGCAGCTGGATAGCCCAGGCTGCTAGTGATGTCCAGGAGGCTGTTGAGAAGCTCCAGCTTGCCTGAAGAACAAGAGAGCCTAAGTTAGCTCTGAAGAGATACCCCAGTTGCAGGATTCAACCTCCTGGGAGAAACCGACAGTATCCACCTGATGGGAGGAGGCGTCCCAGGGTAAGCCAAGTGCCCCTGATAGGCAGAGGAACTTAGAAACCATAGCAAGTGGTATATTACCTGAGGAAGGAAGTGACCAAGGATATAAGCCACCCTTTTAGGCATCCGGGCCTTGGGAGTTATAAAGCCAGAGTAGGAGTTCTATAAAGGACAGTGTCAAAGTACAACCTGCTGCTGAGTGCTTGTGGAATTTACCCTCAGTGTAACTTGCATGACTATTGCCTGCCATACTTGTGAATAAGCCCCTTCTTGTGGAACTGTAATAATCTAAAGACTGTACTACTCCCTGCTGTACAAAGTTGGATTGTCCAGTAAAGTTTACGTTTGGTTCACTGCATACTTGTGTACCTTCATCTTTCCAACCACCAACCGGCGTGCCACCGTCCAAAGGCACTGGCGTCACGAATACCACAGGGACCTTGCCCCAGGCACACAAAATACCTATAACATCCAGGGCACCTCAACTACCATCAGGCCTGGTCCCTATCTACAGAGCGTGCCCCAGAGGAACTGTGTCTACCTCTCCTTCACTGCCACGCGCCTGCCCAGGGTTCTTCAAATATAGTGAGTACCCTCGATTGCCCATAACTGTGACCTCACTTCGTCTATACCCTGCAGGTCTGGCGTGTTGCATATGTAAGTCCGTCCCATGCCATACTATATATGCACTCAGCTTTTGAATCCAGCTATATGTGTACTCAGCTACATACATGTACTCAGCTACATACATGTACTCAGCGTTCTGATGTATCCAGCCTCTGATGTACCCAGCGATCCACCTGAGGATTAGAAAAGCCTGTTGCACTGATTGGTGAGTGCCGCCTGAACACTTTCTTCTTATTTGTTGGCATTATATCACTGAAGGGCAGAGCACCATCGGGTAGCACACTTGTACACCCCGTGCATTAATAGTATCATTTACCGGTATAGAAAAGGGGAAAGATAGCAGTGCCACTCATAATGTTTTCTCATTTGCGGTCCGCAAATTGCGAATCCGCAAAAAAAAACGGATAGCGTCCCTATGCGGATCCATTGTATATGCCTATCCTTGTCCGCAAAACGGACAAGAATAGGACATGCTCTATTTTTTTATGCGGAGTCGAACCATGGACAACGGACGCGGAAAACAAATGGTTGACTATCCACATTTTTTAACAGCTCCATAGAAATGAATGGGTCCGCATCCTATCCGCAAAAAAACGGACGCGGAAACAAAATACGTTGGTGTGCATGTAGCCTAAGGCATCAATATCAGATCGGCGGTGGTCCGACACCTAGGACCCTCACCGATCAGCTGTTAGAAGAGGCGCCGCGGCCTCTTCCTAGGCCATGTGACGTCACCATACATCGGTCACACGGCCTAGTTGGCGCTCTGATTGGAGAGCTGCTGGGAGCGGCTCCTGAAACATCTGATCGGTAGGGGTGCCGGGACTCAAACCGCCGCTGATCTGATAATGATGACCTATCCTTTAACCCCTTAGCGACCATGGCTTCTAAGTGAGTAGAGAGGGGGCTCCTTCTGTCTCCTCATTCTGTCCCAGTGATACGATCGCCGGGTGCAGATGGGTTATCATGGCAGCCGGGGTCCCTAAAAAATATCTGTCCTCAAAGTAAATCTTTTCAAAATTAAAAAAGTTATGGCTCTAAGAATATGGCAATAAAAAAATTCATTTTTTCTGTGTAAAAGTAGTAAAATCGATATAAAAAAAGATCTATTTCACGTTGGTATTGCTGCCATTGTACCGCCCCACAGAATAAAGGTAATATGTCATTTACACTGCAGTACGTGGACCATCATAAAAACAAAACCCAGTCCCCCCCCCCGACCACCACACACAAAACTTGCAGAATTGTTGTTCCTTTCCACATACCCCCCCACCAGGAAAAAATATAAGTTTTTCAATAAATGGAGTGTACCTCAAAATGGCATAAAAAATATATCCCGTCCTGCAAAAAACCAAACCTCATTCTGCAAAGTCAATGGGGAAATGATCAGGTGATGGGTGTGGAGAGGTAGGGATGAAAAGCCAAAAGCTAGACCATCATGGATCCAGCGCTTACACGGTATGGTGCAAAATGTACACAAGTGTGACCGCAGAGGGTCCCTGTGCGTCTGGGACAGGGGCCCCCATGTCTTCAGAAATGGCAAAAAAGCTGGAGAAAGATAGATCCATACTACATGTATACACACAAATACAGTCCTGATCAAAAGTTTAAGACCACTTGAAAAATGGCAAAAAATCCTATTTAGCATGGCTGGATCTTAGCAAGGTTCCAAGTAGAGCTTCACCATGCAACAAGAAGAGATGGGAGTGAGACAAAACATTTATTGGGCATTCAATTTAATGAAAACAACAAATAAACTGAAACAGGCTGTTTTTCAGCTGATTAAAAGTTTAGGACCAAACCTCCAAAAAAAACAAACGAAACCCCCCCAAAACAGAAATCTAACTTCGAAACATGAACTCAGTAATGAGTAGCTCCGCCGTTATTGTTGATCACTTCAAAAATTTGTTTCGGCATGCTTGATGCAAGCGTTTCCATGAGGGGAGTGGGAACATTTCTTCAAGTGGTGAAAACGGCCGCACGAAGGCCATCTACTGTCTGGAACTGTTGTCCATTTTTGTAAACTTCCCTTGCCGTCCATCCCCAAAGGTTCTCAATTGGATTTAGATCAGGGGAACACGCAGGATGGGCCAAAAGAGTGATGTTATTCTCCTGGAAGAAGTCCCTTGTCCTGCGGGCATTGTGTACTGTAGCGTTGTCCTGTTGAAAAACCCAGTCGTTACCACACAGACGAGGGCCCTCAGTCATGAGGAATGCTCTCTGCAACATCTGGACATAGCCAGCGGCCGTTTGACACCCCTGCACTTCCTGAAGCTCCATTGTTCCACTGAAGGAAAAAGCACGCCAGACCATTATGGCGCCCCCTCCACTGTGGCGCGTAGAAAACATCTCAGGTGGGATCTGCTTGTCATGCCAGTAACGTTGGAAACCATCAGGACCATCAAGGTTAAAGTTTTTCTCATCAGAGAATAAAACTTTCTTCCACCTTTGAATGTCCCATGTTTGGTGCTCTCTTGCAAAGTCCAAACGAGCAGTTCTGTGGCGTTCAAGGAGACGAGGTCTTTGAAGACGTTTTTTGTTTTTGAAGCCCTTCAGTCTCAGATGCCGTCTGATGGTTATGGGGCTGCAGTCAGCACCAGTAAGGTCCTTAATTTGGGTCGAGGATCGTCCAATGTCTTGACGGACAGCCAATTGGATCCTCCGGCTCAGTGCTGATGAAATTTTTTGGGGTCTTCCACTTGACTTTTTTGTTCCATAACCCTCAGGATCATTTAAGAAATTCCAAATGACTGTCTTACTGCGTCCCACCTCAGCAGCGATGGCGCGCTGTGAGAGACCCTGCTTATGCAGTTCAACAACCCGACCACATTCAAAAAGGGAGAGTTTTTTTGCCTTTGCCATCACAACGTGTGACTACCTGACAGAGAATGACAATGAATCCACATCTTTGCACAGATTTGGCCTTTTAAAGGCATGTGGTCCTAAACTTTTGATCAGCTGAAAAACAGCCTGTTTCAGTTTAATCGTTATTTTCAATTAGTGGATTCTCAAAAAATGTTTTGTCTCACTCTCATTTCTTCTTGTTGCATGTTGGAGCTCTACTTGGAACCTTGTTAAGATCCAACAATGCAAAATATGATTTTTTGCCATTTTTCAAGTGGTCTTAAACTTTTGATCAGGACTGTATAACTTCTGGTACATTCAATGGCAGCAGATTCAAAGTGCAGTTTCTGGCACCAAATAAGAAGGTATGGGGGCAGGTTTGATGGCTGTAGGTATAAGTGTCCACTGTCAGGTTCAGACTTGAACTCAATCTGGCCTAGTGGTAGTTTGTTTGTTTGATGGGTGTCTCAGCAGTAGTCCCTCACCTTACAGCAGTGTCTGTAATGCCTGTAAGGAAACCAAGTATATTTAAACCACATTCGGTAGTTTCCTCCCGAACCACCCGAGCCTGGTGAATATAGCGCTCCGTTCGGCAGTTGAAGTAGACGAATTCTATACGAAATTCCAATAACTTTTTAAGATGATTTCCTTAATAAAGCATGCGAATCCCCAAACATCAGCCGAAGTCCAGAAGAAAGGTACAAATAGAACACGCTTTAATTAACACACACAGGCTTTTATGCAAGTCCCCATACAAGGGGACATCCCACAGGGAGGGACACAGTATAGCCAATCAAGTACAATGGAAACATACCACCCTTCCAGCATAAACATACAATGACCTCCCCTAGTCCTGGAGATAATCAAGCCTGATAAAGTAACAACTTGATTATCTCTAGGCAGAAAAGTCACAGTTTTCCCCAATATCTGGAACACCCCTTTATACATGAGGTATCCCCACAAATCCCCCGATCTGGGTGATCAACATATTCAAATTTCACCCCGATCGGTTTAGGGGTTCTCAAAGAAACATGGAAGTCCTCTGTGACCGGTTTACCATGAGGTTGCCTCTCTGAAGAGTCTTTACCAGGAGCAGGAGCTCTGCAGTGCTTGTCGCCTACATATAGGACACACGTCATTTATACATAGGACAAATGCACATTACTTATATGTAGGACACATGGCACATACATGTCATTTATACATAGAACACGTGCACGTTACTTATATGTAGGACACAGAACAGCACTGATATGTCTGTCAAACCCCAAGTACTGTACATCCACAAGATCGCTGGCATCAATCATTAAAGGGATTGTCCAGGTGGAAAGACATCTGACGTCAGAATACATATAAAATACCAAGACACACATTACATAAATGTAAAATCCCTGTGTATGCAATATTAAATGGTGCCATTAAAAATTGCACAAAAAACAAGCTCTCATATGGCTATGTGAATGGAACAATAAAAAAAATGTCTCTGGGCGAGCAGGGAGGAAAAATGAAAACGCAAAAATAGAAAATCCTCAGGACTCGAGGGCTTAATAATACTTTATGCCACAATTTCAGTGACATTTCCTTAGTAACATACCTAACAATGAGGCAGGGGCGGATTTGACATTTCTGGTGCCCCTAGCAGAGTTATGTCTGGGGACCCCTGCTCTTACACATCCTTCCGCTAAGCCCCACTGTGCACTACTGCTCTATAGCTAGGAGGGGTCCCTCCATACTCCCTAGGCCGCTGTGCTGCTGAACTGGTATCATAGGTGGTAAGTCTACCGCTTTTTTCAGCCAACTGTTTTGTTGCCACAGAGGGCCCCTGATATCTGGGGCACCAAGCATCTGCTTGTGTGGTAGTAATGCCCACCCCTGCATAGAGACAGGGCGAACAACTGCCCCCCAAGTATAGTCCTGTATATTACTCTGCACCCCATGTATAGTCCTGTATATTACACTACACCCCATGTATAGTCCTGTATATTACACTGCACCCCATGTATAGTCATGTATATTATACTGCACCCCATGTATAGTCCTGTATATTACACTGCACCCCAAGTATAGTCCTGTATATTACACTGCACCCCATGTATAGTCCTGTATATTACACTGCACCCCGTGTATAGTCCTGTATATTACACTGCACCCCATGTATAGTCCTGTATATTACACTGCACCCCATGTACAGTCCTGTATATTACACTGCACCCCATGTATAGTCCTGTATGTTACACTACACCCCATGTATAGTCCTGTATATTACACTGCACCCCATGTATAGTCCTGTATATTACACTGCACCCCATGTATAGTCCTGTATATTACACTGCACCCCATGTATAGTCCTGTATATTATACTGCACCCCATGTATAATCCTGTATATTATACTGCACCCCATGTATAGTCCTGTGTATTACACTACCCCCCATGTATAGTCCTGTATATTACACTGCACCCCATGTACAGTCCTGTATATTACACTGCACCCCATGTATAGTCCTGTATATTACACTGCACCCCATGTATAGTCCTGTATATTACACTGCACCCCGTGTATAGTCCTGTATATTACACTGCACCCCATGTATAGTCCTGTATATTTCACTGCACCCCATGTATAGTCCTGTATATTACATTGCACCCCATGTATAGTCCTGTATATTACATTGCACCCCATGTATAGTCCTGTATATTACACTGCACCCCA
Organism: Bufo gargarizans; assembly: GCF_014858855.1. Lineage (NCBI taxonomy): Eukaryota > Metazoa > Chordata > Amphibia > Anura > Bufonidae > Bufo > Bufo gargarizans. The sequence goes on along the minus strand of NC_058090.1, from coordinate 75,389,722 downwards.
TGTACAGTCCTGTATATTACACTGCACCCCATGTATAGTCCTGTATATTACACTACACCCCATGTATAGTCCTGTATATTACACTGCACCCCATGTATAGTCCTGTATATTACACTGCACCCCATGTACAGTCCTGTATATTACACTGCACCCCATGTATAGTCCTGTATATTACACTGCACCCCATGTATAGTCCTGTATATTACACTGCACCCCATGTATAGTCCTGTATATTACACTGCACCTCATGTATAGTCCTGTATATTACACTGCACCCCATGTATAGTCCTGTATATTACACTGCACCCCATGTATAGTCCTGTATATTATACTGCACCCCATGTATAATCCTGTATATTATACTGCACCCCATGTATAGTCCTGTGTATTACACTACCCCCCATGTACAGTCCTGTATATTACACTGCACCCCATGTACAGTCCTGTATATTACACTGCACCCCATGTATAGTCCTGTATATTACACTGCACCCCATGTATAGTCCTGTATATTACACTGCACCCCGTGTATAGTCCTGTATATTACACTGCACCCCGTGTATAGTCCTGTATATTTCACTGCACCCCATGTATAGTCCTGTATATTACATTGCACCCCATGTATAGTCCTGTATATTACATTGCACCCCATGTATAGTCCTGTATATTACATTGCACCCCATGTATAGTCCTGTATATTACACTGCACCCCATGTACAGTCCTGTATATTACACTGCACCCCATGTATAGTCCTGTATATTACACTGCACCCCATGTATAGTCCTGTATATTACACTGCACCCCATGTACAGTCCTGTATATTACACTGCACCCCATGTATAGTCCTGTATATTACACTGCACCCCATGTATAGTCCTGTATATTACACTGCACCCCATGTATAGTCCTGTATATTACACTGCACCTCATGTATAGTCCTGTATATTACACTGCACCCCATGTATAGTCCTGTATATTACACTGCATCCCATGTATAGTCCTGTATATTACACTGCACCCCATGTATAGTCCTGTATATTACACTGCACCCCATGTATAGTCCTGTATATTACACTGCACCCCATATATAGTCCTGTATATTACACTGCACCCCATGTATAGTCCTGTATATTACACTGCACCCCATATATAGTCCTGTATATTACACTGCACCCCATGTATAGTCCTGTATATTACACTGCACCCCATATATAGTCCTGTATATTACACTGCACCCCATGTATAGTCCTGTGTATTACACTGCATCCCATGTATAATCCTGTATATTACACTGCCCCCCATGTATAGTCCTGTATATTACACTGCACCCCATATATAGTCCTGTATATTACACTGCACCCCATGTATAGTCCTGTGTATTACACTGCATCCCATGTATAGTCCTGTATATTACACCACACTCCACGTATAGTCCTGTATATTACACTACACCCCATGTATAGTCCTGTATATTACACTGCACCCCATATATAGTCCTGTATATTACACTGCACCCCATGTATAGTCCTGTGTATTACACTGCATCCCATGTATAGTCCTGTATATTACACCACACTCCACGTATAGTCCTGTATATTGCAAGTCAGCCCCATATACAGTCCTGTATATTATACTGCACCCCTTAAGGGGGCTGAGGCTGGGGGGGGGGGGGGCGGCTGCACCTGCCCGGCAGCTCCTTTCACCACCAGGCGGTTCTTTTCCATTGTGAGGCATGAAGCTGTCTGGCGCTCCCCCCTCAGGCCGCAGATCGCGCTGATGGCTGTGGGAGGAGCGCTGAAAGCACGGGAATCGGCCTTCTACACAGCCAGCAGCGCCATGTCTGTGGGGGCGCATCATCAGGGAAGCAGGTAAGTGTTTTTTTTTTATATTGCTGGAGAGGGCACTGGGGGGGCCACAATGAGGACATAACTTTTTGAGGGGTCACAAAAGTGGACATAACTACACTGAGGGGCACATATCCGGCCATAACTACAGTTAGTGGACACAAAAGTGAGCATAATTACAACGAGGGGGTACAAATTGGTCAGAACTACTGTGAAGAGTTACAAAGGTGGGTAAAACTACAATGAGGGGCCACAAGGAGGACATAACGATTGTGAAGGGGCAGAAAGGTGGGCATAATTATTGTGAGGGGGCACAAGGTGGACATAACTATCATACAGTACCAATACACCTTGCAATAAACAAAAGAACCAACTGGTGCTACTGCATCCAGGGTGTCGCTGGCACCGGCGTGATGCCCGCTGGATCCGGAACATGGTCACTGTGGTGATAGAGAAAAAAGAATTATCACATAAGGAAGGGATTGTCACGGAACCCACCGTGACCTGGGCTCCTGGAGGGACCTAGGAATTTGGAGACCCCCCTTGTTTGGTTGAACCGGGTGTCCGGGGCCCATGGATGACGCAGGGGCGTAGCTAACGGCTCATGGGCCCTGGTGCAAGAGTTCAGCTTGGGTCCCCCTTCCCTCAGTGCTTTGTGTGTCTTCTTATGCAGCACAAGGGTCTTTGGGCCCCCTCAGGCTCCTGGGCCCGGTAGCGACTGCTACCTCTGCACCCCCTACAGCCATCCAATTTCCCAATTCTATTTCATGTCTATACTAACACTGAGCAGCAGGGGGCGCCGGAGAGCTTTGACGTTCCAGCTTCTCCCTCATGTACACTGGCCACTCTCTACAGCACCATTGTGGGTGGTAAAGAGTTAAATAATGCAATAATATCAATAACCACGGGCAGGAAAATGATAGTATAATGAACTAGTAAAAAGCGTTGTTTGTCAAACACTGCGAATGTTTGTCAGGACGGCAGAGCTTGACGGACGCCGCTCACCGCGCATGCGTCAGGCACCTGTTGCTACGCATGCACGGAATTCCAGCTTTCGGACCACGGCGCATGCGCCGCGTCCCCTTGCCCCCGGCTTTCCCCCAACTCGTTGCGCGTGCGCAGTGCAGGTGTCTGAAGTCTGGGAGACTCCCGCGTCGCGGTCCTGACGCCCCCCTTTTTGCGCGGAGAGACGGCGTCACAGTTGTAATACTGGAGTCTGGAGGGAGGAGGAGGAGGAGGAGGAGGAGGACAGCCGCTCCTCAGCTGGAAGGAGAGCTGGAGGTCTCGGTGGGGGCGGACATAGCGCCGAGGTGAGTGGCAGCAGGACTTCCCCAGCCAGGGACAACTACAAGTGGCAGCACGTCCTTCCTGAGGGTGGTATAGCAGGGCTTGCTGAGACTTGTAGTACCTCAGTGGTCGGCTTCAGGCAGTGCGGTGTGTAACCTGTTGCTGGGCACTACTGGTGAGGCCTGGCAGGTGGAGTGACATGTGGTGTAATGTGGGCTGTGTGTGTGTGTATGTATGTGTGTGTATATATATATATATATATATATATACCGCATCCTGCACTGTCTGAACGGTGCCCTAACCGCCATACCGAACCCTGCCATCTGTGCCATAACTCCATTGACCCCCATTATACACACAGTCATGACAGACGGCTGACGGTCCGCACCGCTGATCCCAAGAATGAGCGGCGCCGCTGTTCTCGGTGGAGAGTTGACCCTCATCCTTGATCCAGTGGTTGGAGTACCCCTTTAAGGCTGTACCCCTGGAGTAATCGGCCTCCAGGGACGTATGGACAGTGCTTGTCTGTGGGGGAGGTCCCCTGTGTCATCCGGTACGTCAGCTGGCCTGGTGGTTGTGCAGTAAAGGGTTAAGTCTGGTAATTGTGTCCTCCTGTCATGTGCAGAGGCAGCACCCGGTTGCACCCATAAGTTTACATATAGCGCCACTCCCTGAGCCCTGGATCTGGATGAGCTGTAGTGAATGCCATTTACTGAGAGCGTGACCGCCGGGCTGAGCAAGTATGTCATCTGTATGTGTACATGTATGTAGCGTGTGTCAATATGTACATGTATCAGTATGTCATCTGTATGTGTACATGTATGTAGTGTGTGTCTATATGTACATGTATCAGTATGTCGTCTGTATGTGTACATGTATGTAGCGTGTGTCTATATGTACATGTATCAGTTGTCCGTCTTGTAGTGTACATGTATGTAGCGTGTGTCTATATGTACATGTATCAGTATGTCATCTGTGTACATGTATGTAGCGTGTGTCTAAACATGTACATGTATCAGTATGTCGTTAGTATGTGTACACGTATGTAGTGTGTGTCTAGGTACATGTATCAGTATGTTGTCTGTATGTGTACATGTATGTAGTGTCTATATATGTACATGTATCAGTGTGTATATCTAGTGTGCATATATATATATATATCAGTATGTAATTGTGTGTGTGTATATATATATATATATATATATATATATATGTGTGTGTTAATCTGTCTATGTATATAGTGTATGTAGTGTGTATGTATCCAATATGTAAATACGGATATGTACATAGTATGTATCAGTACATGGTGTGTATCTATATATGTATCTATGTACGTCATATGTGTATACAGCATATAAACCTGTATTTGTCTATATACATATGGTTCTGTCAGTCTCTCTGATCAATCTTTGTGTCTATAGATATCTATGTACGTAGTATGGCGGTCGTTTATTATTTGTTGTACGCCACTTTTTGGCGTATTTAGGTTGCAGATCTTGTTGCAAAGATGTTTGGTGACAAAATCTGTGATTTTTTTCCCCGCTCGCGCTACTTTTGTGAAGTGGTGGGGGAGACGGCGGGCCGGACCATTTCATTCATCAGTTTCCACGCCAGTTTAGAGCCTTAAAGAAGACCTTTCATGGGTCCAAACTTTGTAAGAGAACTGTCAGGTTGTATGCAGGACTTTCGTCTCCGCTCAAAAATCATGTTCTGAGCGGACACCGAACGGACCCCATTATAGTCTATGGGGTCTTTAGGCTCCGTTACGCTCAGTTAGGTCTCAGTTATCTGCAGAATCCGTCCTTTCCATTCTCCTGCTCCTCAGCGAAGCCAGAGAACGGAAAGGAGAAACGGTGATGTGAAAGGAGCCTTATCGGCTATCGGCCTAAAAGTTCACAGGTTATCGCTATCGGCTCTAAAAAACCTATATTGGTCGATTCCTACCTCACATCCACAGGTCTATTGGCGAATCTGAAAAAGGCCTTCCAAACTCTAAGATCTCAGAAGTAACCCTCTTTCGACTGGCCAACAGAGTGTTAACTACCTCTTCAGAAAGACCTCTTCTTTTTAAAATCTCCCTCTCAAGAGCCAAGCAGTCAGATGTAGATTTCTTACTTCTGGGTGAAAGACTGGACCCTGGGACAGAGACTCCTGAGACTCCGGAAGCACCCATGGGGTTTGTACACCCATGGGGTTTGTATTGACACCCTGCTGAGCCAGGAGAACCAAACTCTTCTCGGCCAGAAGGGGGCTATAACTATTACAGTGGCTTCCTCTTCTCTGATCTTTTTGAGAACTCTTGGTAACATATTTTTTATTTTTTTTGGGGGAGGCATATAGAAGGCCCTGCCTCCGAGATTGAGCCAATGTGTCCACTGCTCTTGGATACTCCCCCGTAAGTAGGGAATAGAAAACCTCTACCTTTCTGTTCAATCTGGTGGCAAAGAGATCTATCTCTGGAATCCCCCACAATGCTGTGACCTGGTTGAAAACCGTCTGATCTATGGACCACTCTCCCTGGCTTAGATGATGACAACTGAGGAAGTCCGCATTGTCCGAGCCCTTTAGATGCACCGCTAAAATAGAAGATAGAGAAGCTTCTGCCAGATTGAATATCTGATGGGTGAGAGACATGAGGCCCTGAGCCCTTGTACCTCCCTGCCGATTGATATAGGCTACAGCTGTCGTGTTGTCCGAGTAGATCTTTACGTTTCTGCCCCTGATAACGGGAAGACTATGTACCAGGGCTAGCCTGATCGCATTCAACTCCCTAAAATTGTGAGACTGGGATAAAGCTATGCTGTCCCAGCTCCACTGTAACAGAAGGGGCTCCCCAACCGGATGGACTCTCATCCGTAGTCAAAGAAAGAACCGCTTCTGATCCACGGGACTCCATTTTGCAGATTCTCCAAATCCATCCACCACCTCAAGGAGCTCAGAGTCCGAGGTGATAGAGAGATCTCAGAGTCCAGAGAGTATACATCTGTCCCATTCCTGTAGAATCTGAAGCTGGAGAATTCTTGAATAATATTGGGCCCATTCTACCCCGGGAATTCGCAGCCGTCATGAGACCCAACACAGTCATGGCCTCTCTTAGGATGGCCGACGGGTGCGAGTAGATCCGTTCGACCCTGGACTTGATTAGTAAGGCCTTTTGAAAGGGCAACAGACACTTCTGGGATCTGGAGTCTTGAATCATCCCTAGGAAGCTGCACCTCTGGCCTGGATGTAAACTGGACTTTTCTAGATTCATCTCCCATCCTAGCTTCTCTAGAACTTTCCCCAACCAGGCAATCTTTCTTTGAAGAGCCTGATCTGACCTAGACACCAGAAGAAAGTTGTCCAGGTAAGGTATAATGACTATCTTTCTCCCTCACGTGGGCCATTATTTCTGAAACAATCTTCGTGAACACCCTCAGAGCCTGCGAAAGATGTAGAACTTCCTTCCCTTGGATGGATAGGGACATGGTAATATGCATCCCTCAGGTCCATAAAGCAGTCCGAGGAAAGATTGCTTATTGCGGACCTGATGGACTCCATATGAAACCTCTCGTACACCAGATACTGATTTAAGCATTTTAGGTTTATTATGGTCCGAAACAAACCATTTGGTTTGTTGACTGAGAAACAGGGGAGAGTAAAATCCTTGTCACCTCCTGCTCTGGGACCTTTATCAACACTCTTCTCTATTAGGGAAAAGACTGCTGTAATGATAGCTGACTGCTTTGTGTGATCTGACCGGTAATCTGTGACCACAAACCTCTCCTCTGGAATGCTTTGAAAGTTTAACCTTAGGCCTTCCCTTATTACCGAGTTTATCCAACTGCTGTCAGATCTCCTGCCACCGATGAGCAAAGAGAGACAGACGACCTCCGACAGGGGGCCTGGCGTCATTGGGACTGTTTCTTTTGAGGCTTCTGACTTGAAAAAAAGAAACCACTTACTTTTTTTCTAGTGACACCAGAAAACTGCTTTGCTCTCTCCTTTCCCTTAAATCCTTTTTTACCTCCTGGGGGGTTGACTAGCGGAGGGAAAGCCTTTTTTTTTTCTTGTCGGAGGCCTTTTCTAGAAGGTCGCCATGGACTGGGCCAAACAAAAACTCACCCTGACACAGGATAAAGCAAAGCTTTGCCTTAGAGGAAGCGTCCCCATTCCAGCCCTTTAACTAAATAGCCCTACGGGCAGAGTTAGATAAGGCAGAAGCCCTAGCGGAGAATCTTAAGGAATCCGCAGAGGCATGGGACAAGAAATCTAGGGCATTGTTTATAATGGGGAAGGAGGTAAGCAAGTCCACACCTTGCCACAGACGTAGCAGAGGCCTCACAGTTTTTCTTTAAATAAACCTCTGTCTATTGGGTCCTTAGGGGAACCCATATTTCCAAAGGGGAGTGCATTTTTTCTGGACATCTTAGCCACAGGATCATCTAGCTTTGGGGCCCTATCCCATGGGGCCGAGACTTCTTCATCAAGCGGATATTTCTGTTTAACCGAGGAAGGAACAAAAAACGTCCTATCTGGTCTCTTCCATTCCCTGACGATTACCGCCTGAATGTACATCAAACACCTCTCTCTTGTTAGGACCTAGGCCCTTAAACGTAGAGTCTTGCACTGATTGCTGAGGTGTTTGATCATCCAACCCCATAGTAGATGTAACCACCTTGACTAGGGAGTTGGTGTTCTCAGCGATTTCCCTGCGACCGTGTCCTCAGAAGAATCGTCAGATGACAAACACTTTCCTTCTTCCTCCAAACCAGATAGTATATCGCTGTCACTGGAGGGGGAATCTTTAGATGCAGCAGCAGAAGTATCGGGGCGGTATTTAATCAATCCGCTAACAGACTCTCTGATCTCCTCCCGGATCATCTGCTTAATGCTGGTCATCAAAGATGGAGCTTCCTCCTCCATTAACTTGCTGACACATCCTTGGGTTTAGCCCACGCAGAGGGTAGCTTCTTTTTACATACAGCACACCCCCTTTCTTTAGCTCTTGAGGTCTTCCTGGGCACAAACAAACATGACCCCATGAGCAATACTAAAAAATAAATTCTGCCAGGGAATGACCCCTCTTTCCCTATCCTGGTATCGATGTATCATTGGTGGTCTCAGTGCGCTGAACCTGTTCCATTCCTTCACACAGCACAGCCAGCTGGAATGGTGAAACTGCCAGCTCCTCAGTCGGCATGGCAGTGGGCTGGCTAGGCTTTTTCTCCTCTGCGCGCGCTGCCGGCTCCCTCCCCTTCCGGTCCGCAGCATCTGCTTCCTCCCACCGCTGAACCTGGAAGTAGATGCAGACACATGCGGACCGGCGGCCGAACATGCAAACACGGCCGCAGAAGTTTGCAGGAGTCCCAGAGTGGTACAACCCCCCCCCCCCCCTCCAGGCCCGGGGAAGGTGAGGGAAAGACTGGAGCCCAGACTTTAGCAGTGGAGACTTACGCCACTCGGGGTAACCCTCCTCACCGCATCAATTGTCGAGGCCCCCGCAGCTCTAGAACTGTATTCGGCGGATCCAATTCCCTCCTGCCTCTTGGGACAGAATACAGAACCGGAGGTGGAGGGGAGGATCCCACTTTTAAAAGGCTGTTCTGGTTCCTATTTCCTGTCCAGAGGAGGAGGCTGTCTCTCCAAGAGTGCGGTCATAGGTGAAAGAGAAAATATTAAGCGCTATTAGATCCCCGCTGTCGGCCCTACATACCCTGATACTTAGTTTATAAAGGTCCATTTTAAACTACGCCAGCAAGGGAGCTAGCGTAGATTAAAGCATGTCACGCGGCTGGCGGCAGCAAGCGCCAAATTGATGTAGAGGCCGGCACCTCTACATAACTTTGGCTTATCCACTGGCATCGCAGAGAGATTCAGACCGGCCCTCAATCAGTCTGTGTATAGCTATCTATATGTGTCTATGTATACAGCATGTAAATCTGTATCTGTATGTGTGTAGTGTGTTTATGCATATACAGTATCTCAGAGTACACCCCTCACATTTTTGTAAATATTTTATTATATCTTTTCAGTAGAGTACACTCCTAAGTGAAAATGGACAAATTGTACCCAAAGTGTCAATATTTTGTGTGGCCTCCATTATTTTCCAGTACAGCCTTAACTCTCTTGGGCATGAAGGTCACTAGAGCTTCACATGTTGCCACTGGAATCCTCTTCCACTCCTCCATGATGACATCACGAAGCTGGTGGATGTTGGAGACCTTGTGCTCCTCCACCTTCCGTTTGAGGAGGCCCCACAGATGCTGAATAGGGTTTAGGTCTGGAGACATGCTTGGCCAGTCCAGCACCTTTATCCTCAGGAGGCAGTGGTCATCTTGGAGGTGTGTTTGGGATCTACAGTATGTCATGTTGGAATACTGCACTGCAGCCCTGTTTCTGAAGGGAGGGGATCATGCTCTGTGTGGCATTCATGGTTCCCTCAACAAACTGTAGCTCCCCCACAGCCGGCAGCACTCATGCAGCCCCAAACCTTGACACCCCCACCACCATGCTTGACTGTAGGCAAGACACGCTTATCTTTGTACTCCTCACCTGATTGTCACCACACACGCTTGACACCATCTGAACCAAATAAGTTTATCTTGGTCTCATCAGACCACAGGACATGGCTCCAGTAATCCTTGTCCTTAGTCTGCTTGTCTTCAGCAAACTGTTTGCGGGCTTTCCTGTGCATCATCTTTTAGAAGAGTCTTCCTCCTCGGACTACAGCCACGCAGACCAATTTGATGCAGTGTGCCGCCTATATTTGGATATGACGTTGAGCACGTGCACTTCTTGGGTTGACCATGGCGAGGCCTGCTCTTAGTGGAACCTGCCTGTATGGTCTTGGCCCCCTTTCTGCAGCTCAGTGTCAGGGTGGTGACAATCTTCTTATAGCCCAGGATAACTTTATGTAGGGCACCAATTCTTTGTTTCAGATCCTCAGAGAGTTCTTTGCCATGAGGGGCTATGTTGTACTTCCAGTGACCAGTATGAGAGAGTGTGAGAGCGAGAACACCAAATGTACCACACCTGATCCCCATTCACAGCTGAGACCTTGTAACACCAACGAGTCACATGACACCGGGGAGGGAAAAGGGCTAATTGGGCACAATTTGGCCATTTTCACTTAGGGGTGTGCTCACTTTTGTTGCCAGCGGTTTAGACATTAATGGCTGTGCGTTGAGTTATTCTGAGGGCACACCATATATACACTGTTATACAAGCTGTACACGGACTACTATCTGTATGTAGGCACTGTTTCATGTACAGGATGTGTGCTCCCCTTAAAGGGGTTGACGGCTCTCCTTTAAGTAGCAGTGTAGGGCTACTTTCATACTAGCGGCACGGACCTCCGGCAGGCTGTTCCGTCGGATCCGTCCTGACGCTAGTGAACGTGTGCCCCCCGGACTGCCGCTCCGACCCTCTTGCCGTGCGCTGCCGGGACTCTGCCCCCGCCCCCCATTATAGTCAATGGGGACGGAGCCGCAGTCCGGGAGCACACGTTCACTAGCGGCAGGATGGATCCGACAGGTTGTTCACCCGACGGAACAGCCTGCCGGAGGTCCGTGCCGCTAGTGTGAAAGTAGCCTAAATACCTGTATGTCTTCTAGCTCTCTTTTGACGGGGTTCCTGTTCTCTATTTGCTGTAAACAATCAGATTTCCCCTTGACCAGGCGGCATCACACTTTCGGAGGGCATCTCCTGATTAATCTGTCCGTGTGCCTCGTGTCTTGCAGTAACAGTATTCTGCATAAAGCAAATGCAATACTGCGCGTGCGCCTTCACATCGTCCTGGTGGGTGCCAGTGGCCAGTGCAACTTTTTCTTTTTTTACACTGCAGGAAAGCCTTCTCCGCTGCACTTTCCTATGCAGAGGGACAAGTTTTGGGTACTGATCACCTATTCACAGGCTGTGAGATCTCTGGGGGTAGGAGCAGTATAGCGCGTGTCAGTCCCTCACTCCATTCCCTTCTATAGGACTGACTGGGTGCTGTCTATGAAGTGAATGGAGCCCTGGACTAGCCTGCGCCATACCACTCCATTCAGAGATGAGCCCCTCGTTTTCCGGATCACTTGGGGGTCCCAATGGTCTGATAAGTGGTTAATGGAGACGGTCTGTGACAGGAGGACCCCTGTGTATTATACATGTATGATATATGCCTGTGATGGTAGATGCCTGAGGCTTCCCTGGAGGTATGGGTCCGGGAATAGATGTGAACAGAGGCTTAGGCTACTTTCACACTTGCGTTCGGAGCGGATCCGTCTGGTGTCTGCGCAGACGGATCCGCTCCTATAATGCAAACGATGGTATCCGTTCAGAACGGATCCGTCTGCATTATATTTCATAAAAAATCTAAGTCTAAAAGTTAGTCAGACGGATCCGTCCAGACTTTACATTGAAAGTCAATGGGGGATGGATCCGTCACCATTGACTTTCAGACAAGGGTTTGTCTGACCATGACCACCCCTTTTAGCTATACGTTTCCCCTGCAGTAATGGATATCCATGTAACACAAGGACCGCTGGAGCCCTCAGAGTAGTATCTGCAGATACTTGATGGATCTCCTACTGTCCAGGACCTTCACATGTTAAGGGACAGTACAAAGAACGTCTGTTCTTCTAAAGGACCCCACACCTCCATGGACAGCTCAGTGATCTCTATGGGACCTGTGGAATGCCTCGTTTTCCCTATGGTGGTGCTGATTGCTGGGAGGTCTAGATGATGGTGCGTTTGGCCGGCTGTTGAAAGCCTAATCTCTGACCTGTTGGTGACTCAGGACGCCTCGCTGGGGTACTGCTGGAAATGCTGCAGTGCTGAGCAAGTCCTAAGATCTATGCCTGGTAGGGGGCAGGGAGTGAGCTGTGCAGGGTACAGCGGAGGGAGGAGATGTCTCTCCTGTAATCTCCTAGGTTATAGGGCTGTGTGAGCGACAGATCTGCTATATCCCGGCACTGCTACCTGTATAAGGGTGCATTCACACAACCATGTTGCGGACCCATTCATTTCTACGGGGCCACCATAATGTGGACAGCCCACAGCGTGCTCTGTGGGGACATATGGTCTTGATAGAGGAGGGCCCTACCCAGAGAGCCAGAATAGAGAGCTGCTTCCGATCCTTCAGACTTGGAGCCATCCTTGTATCACATGGACCTGGTGTCATGTAAGAGTCCAACACCTCTGCATCGGCTTCGTGTAAAGCCAGTCTATTGTATGAACCGTCTGGAGATGACGCCCTCCACCGACAAAAGCTGTTTGTCAAGGTATTGTGTATATGGCATATTTAGGATTCCTTCCTCAGCTCTTGCCAGTTCCTATCTTGACTATAAATCTTACGATCTGGGGCTCTGTGCCAGCGACCGCCGTCCCCTGCCAAGGTCTAAAGTCACCGGAGACGTCGGTGCTGTCAGTCTCCATAGTGGACGGCAGGGTAGCACCCACGAGCATGCTGGGGCACGTACCAGCGAGATGATTACATAAGAGGACGTCTTGTCATACAAGTCTTCAGACATCTTTCCCTGGGAGGTGCGTTGTTCCTGTTGTGTTTCTAGGGCTTGATAAAGTTTAGTGATGACTCATTTATTCCACGAGAAGAGGTTTCTATATCTCGCCCATTTGTTACGTGTCTTGGGGGAAAAAAGTGTTCGTTTGATTTGCAGTCCTTCCCATTGACTTGAATGGGAGGATGAGTCGTTGTTGCCGTAGTGATACGACTTTCTTTCCCACCATTACCACTAAAGGGGTTTTCCAGGCTTTAGATATTGTATGCGTGAAGGTCCGTCACTTGGCGCCCCCACTGATCCGCACCAGAAGCTAAACAATTGCCCCGTCCATTGTGTAGTAGCTGTGCCAGGAGCCGCAGGAGGCTTGCGCGTCCACTACATGGCATTTTGCTTCCGGCTCAGTCCACTGGTACTGGGTGTCAGACCCCCACCCATCTGATAATGAGGATCTATCCAAAGTAAGATAAGCAGCCGGCAGAGGGCACTGGCTTATTCCTGATTGTCCAGTCATACAGGTTTATGGTAGAATTGAGAGAAATGCGTTTTGGATGTCTGTGGCTGGCGCTATGACATTGGTTCTCTCTATAAGAAGTGCCAGCCAGGGGCGCACACCTATCCTAGGTTGTCAGTATCTGATCGGTAGTATCCGACACCTGGGACCACTGCCAATTAGCCGTAGCAGTAGCGCCTCGGCCTTATCACAGCTTCTCTTATGCCAGTGACGGCACCTTCATTGGTCAGCCCCATAGAAGTGAATAGGGCTGAGTGTAATACCAAGCACGACCACTATACAGTGTGTGGCGCTGTGCTTAGTGAGCGTGGAAAATACTGGGACACTCATTGGAGCTCCGGTGCCTTCTGAAACAGCTGATCGTAGGGGGGCCCGGGTTTCTGACCCCTACCGATCAGGAGAGGTCATCAGTATTAAACCCCTTTAAGATTACCCCATATGGTGGTGACGCTCACCATGTCTGACAGCTATCCTACGTACCTACCTGCCAGGCCACGTTTCTGCCGATATGTCAGATGTATTTGATTACCAATAGGCGGTACTCACCAGTGCAGTGATGTACCCGCTGCCATCAGCGTGCCACTGTGGTTGGGTTTAGGTTACTTGTAGACATCAAGTCTTTGGCTCTGTTCACACTTCCACTGGTGTGGAAAGATTAAAATAACAGATTGCCTGGATGTGTCCTGTGATGGATGCCAAAGTGGCCCCCAATTGTACGGTCTGCGTCATGGTGCCCATCATTGACGGGAAGAATAAGGAGGCATGGCGTCAGACATGATGGATTTTCTGATGGCGACTCCTGTACAGCTATAGCATGCCAAGATCCTTGGATTTTAGGGTAAGGGCTTGTTCACACGCCCGTGCTGTGGAGCGCAAATTGCGGTCTGCAATGCATGGGCACTGTCTGTGGGGCAGCCGCATAGGGATCGCGGACCCATTCGCTTGAATGGGTCCGCGATCCCTCCGTTCCGCAATAAGATAGCGCATGTTCTATCTTTTTGTGGAGCCACGGAACGGAACCCCAGGAAGCACTCCGTAGGGTTCCGTTCCGTGCTGCATCTCCGGCTTGGCAGACCCATTGAAGTGAATGGGTCCGCATCCGTGATGCGGAATGCACACGGAACGGTGCCCGTGTATTGTGGATCCGCAAATGCGGTCCTTAACACTGCAACGGTCAGCACACGTTCATGTGAATGAGCCCTAAATGTGCAGCGATGCAGGACTGGAGGGAAGCCACGCTCCAGGGGGAGAATTTATCATGGCCTCTATGCCAGAAATGACATAGAAGCCTTATTTTGAGCTATTCCCCCCCCCCCCCCAATTTTACATGGGGCTGCTCTTTTCTAAAAGATGTGCAAAGCCTACATGGCACCTACCGCACTGTCGTAGATCTCTCTTACTGCCGCACTCGCCTCCTGAAATTGCGCAGCTTATGCATAAAAAAAAAAAGTATATAGTCAGAAACATCCGTCTTAATCCCCCCTACAGTTTCGTTAGGGGGTTTAGGGTCAGACGGGTGACACCTGACGGTACGGTCTTATGTCTGTGGCGACTAGCGGCCAGGAAAATTGGTTTCGCACGCGTTGTATTTCATTCTGTCCGATGCTGACAAGCGGAGCCAGGTCTGTCTGGCAGCTGCTTATCCTGCTTTTAACACACCAAAAAAAAAAAAAGTAGTCTTAAGAAGTAGTAGTATAATGATGACTTTTTGGACAACTGAAGGAACTGGTCTAAAACTAGGGTGTAGGATGATGGGGGGAGTAGTGGGGAGGGAAGAATATCAGTAAATTGCCTTGGCGTCTCTGAATACAGGTCCGTTAAATAATGGAAAAGCGATCGGTGATGGTGGGATCTACAAGAAATGGAGCATCTACTGGAAACCAGTGCCACCAGTAGTCATCACCTCCGTCCTCGGCCCTTTGGGAATCGGATCACGTCCGGTGACAGCAGCAGCGATGTGAGATCACCTATTATTTCCGCACGGTGTCTGGCCTCGGCCTTTGTACCGCTTTCCCAGGCTTGCCCACCGGTTGCTATAGGAACTAATGGTCTTGACCTAAGGAATGCTGCTGGAATGCTAATCTCTCTGGTAAGGAGGAGAACTCCCAGCTGGCCATGTGAAAGTGTCAGCCCGGGGAAGAGAAACCCAGGCCGTGTAGTAGAAGGCCTGCGCGGTGGTGTCGGACGGGTCCTATGTGTAGGGTCTGGGTGGAGAGGCCTGGGAGCAGCGGTGCTCCAGCAGGGGCCGTCATTGACCTCTGAGGGGAGACTATGCCTAGCGACGCCCACAGCACCCACCTTTAGGGCAGAGCCCCCCACCTGCGGCGGCCAGCTGTTTCAAAACTACAAGTTCCATCATGCCTGGCCAGCCTGCAACCATGAGGGCATGCTGGGAGTTGTAGTTTTGTAGTTTTATTTTTTTTGTAGTGGAATTACGTACGGCAAATCTGCAGCGTTTAACGGTAGCAGAGAGGTGGATGAGATTTAAAAAAAAAAGAAAACGGTTAAAAATGCGGAGCAGATTTTAAATCTCTGTTTTTGTGTTTTTTAGATATCTGCTCCTAGTTTCACCCTTGGCAATGCAGAGGTTAAAATCGGTGGCAAATCCGCAGCGTTTCTGCACGTCGCAATCCACACCGTTTTGCTGCTGCGCTTTATCAGCAGTCTGTACGTGTGACCGTGCCCTATGGCAGAATAGGCAGCATTTTGGTGCATAAAACGGGCGGTACCCACTTCACCGCAGTTCACACAGACACATATATCTTTATAATAAATAAATAAAAAATCTGTTTGCAAACAGTCTGTCATTCCTGAGTTCCATCAGCTGACGGCTCATGTGAAACCTTCTCTCTGATCTCCTGACGCACCCGCTTAAGTTTGTCACAGACTAGACTATGACTAGATTTAGATTGAAATGGAAAGTCTCCATTTGCTTTTGGGAATATTTCACCTGCCGAGAGCACTTCATGTTGGGGGTAAGTCACCTGTGACGCCACCTCACAGATAACGTCTAGATACGATCTGAGTGACGTGCGGATACTCCCTCCATGTGGGAGATGATAAATGGTCAGCGCCTTTAAGCCGTCCTCCGGGCAGTTCCATGATATTTTGTGACTTGTTAAACTAGTAGTAGCAGCAGTGTGTGCATACAAGTGGAGCTGCAGTGTAAAGTATGGGGGTCAAAGTCACATCCAGAGTCTCTGAGAAGGTAGGAGATGGGTAGTACCTTATTTTTGCTTCTTTGCTACAGTCAATAATCATAGGTGTGTGCTCAAGGGCTCATGCACACAAACAGATTTTTTTTTTGTCAATTTTTTTTAAATTTTTTTTTGCTGCCTGTATGCGGAATCATTCATTACAATGGGGCCGCAAAAACCCCCCCAAAAAACGGAAATTACTTCGTGAGCATTCCGTATGTCTGCAAGTCTGTTCCGCAAAAAATTAGAACATGTCCAATTCTAGTCCATTTTACAGGCAAGGACAGGCATTATTATAATGGATCCGCCAAAAAACGGATGTCATCCGTTTTTAGTTTTTTTGGGGGGGAGGGGGGGGGAGATATGTGTTTTGTGGGCCGCAAAATAAATACGGTTATATGCATGAGCCCTAACAAGCAGCCAGCACCAAATAAAATAAAAAGCAGGTAAGGCCTAGTTCACATTAAGCAAGACGGAGCGCGTCCGTTCGGCGATAGTTTTGCAAGTTGAAGGAGTTTTGTCTGCGATTGCATTCAGTGTTTCAGTTTTTCCATCAGGATTGCATCCGTTTTCCACATGCTGGAAGAGTAAGGCCTCATACCCATGACTGTAGTTTTGGTCCGCGTCCGATCTGCATTTTTTGAGCACCTATTCATTTCAATGGGCTCGCAAAAGATGCGGACAGCACGCCGTGTGCTTCCGTATCCGTATGTCCGTTCCATAGCCCCGCAATAATATCGAACATTCTATAGGAATTTGAAACATACTGCGGGACCTGTGGAAGGAAAGATGTGGGATGCACACGGTTGGTATCTACAATTTGCGGACCACTAAAACGGGTACGGTCACATGCAGGAGGCCTGAGTCAGTGGAAAATGCACTGCATCCGGATGCCATGGGCGTGCTATCGATTTTTTTTTTTCTCACCCATTGACTGGAATGGACCAGTCCTGCCTGAAAAACGGATGAAGATAAAACATGCAGCGATGTTTCCTGAACGGACAGATGGTCAGTGAAAAACGATGCTCGTGTGCGCACACCCATTGGAGTGGATGGGGCAGGGTTCAGTCCGGATGCTGTGCGGTCAGAAAGCTCGCTTTCACGTATATTTTATCAATCATTATAAAGGCTGGTCATTTTATTTATTCTTGGTTTTGAATATGATATCGGAGGATCGGGCCCATTAAAGGGGTCCTCCGGGATTCTGATACTGATGGCCTATCCTCCGGATCAGTGCAGATGCAGCTTAACGTGGATTTTGGGGGACTGATGGGTGTTGGGGACTGATGGCAGGGGGTCTGAGTTTTTATAAAGGAAAACAGTCTATTAATTTATTTTTTCTTATTAGATTACTCGATTAATCGTAAAAAATAATTGATAGAATACTCTATTACTGAAATAATGGTTTCCTGCAGCCCTACTCGCAGATCCAGACGGAGAATGCCCTAATATGCTCCTTAGCAGGGCTCCTACACGTGGTCTGCACCGTGTCAGGCTCTCCCCGGCCTGCAGATGGGCAGCAGCATTCTCCGCATACTTCACACATTCCTCCTCATTCCCAGGAGCCCGTACCTTATGTGCCGGACCTCAGTGCTTTGGCGGTACCTGTGTACGCTGAGATTATAGCGGATTATCTCCGCTGTGCCCTAATCTAGCAATTACAACGCTCGATTCTGTGCTATGAAATCAGCCACGTTGCCTGCGGCCTATTAGACTGCATGACTTTCGTCGTCCCCGATGATCGAGAAAATGCTTGTCTGTCGGCTGATTGGGTTGAGAGATGCTCGGTTATCGGCAGCACATCCTTGTGTAATCAATAGACCTGAATGAGGAAAGAACGACCGCAGAAGCGATCATTCCTCCCGCATTCAGTTTGCATCAGCCTGTGTTACCAACCATCGGCGCTTGCACTGCCTGAATATCGCCAGACGCCACTTGCCCGCAACAGATCGCCTTCACTATAATTGGGTCTACCGGGTTTGCAGCATGAATATTGTGCATGCGCTGGTAGGCTAGGCTCTCCTCTGCGGAGGAGGTTCGTTGCCTATTCCAGCAAATAGACGATATAGTTAATGGGATCCGTCGGCGTCCAACATGTGCCAGATCCGGCAGGTTTCAGTATTCTAGCCGCAGAACCTAGTCATATTTGATCCTCTCTGCCGGAAACCTGCCACTGCGTATATGAAGCTAGCCCAGGCACTCCAGCTGTGGTGAAACTACGACTCCCAGCATGCATACTTGCTTAACTGTTTTCAGAACTCCCGTAGAAGTGATGCTGGGAGTGGTAGTTTCACCGCCTCCGGAGGGCTGAAGGTTGATGACCCCTTAGCCGTTTGAGCAAAGTGCATTTGTGCGACTAGCGAGGGGCGCTCTGACTACTGGGGGGAGTAATCACTGAGGTGGCAGGTAGGACCAGGCTCCCCACTCTTCGTGTGTCTGGGTGATTATCCGCTTAGCCCTCTGTAAGCTCATTATACAGCGTGGCCGCCCCGTCAGGGTGGCAGCGTGCTCCTTAATTAGCCGCCACACACTGGCTTTTATTGTATTCCTTCAGGACTTTGCTCAGTTTGTGCCGGTTCTTGAGACGCTCGTCTCTTGGGACACACGAGTCAGCTCGTCGGTGTGATGGGAAGTTCACTGCTGGGGTCCGTCTGTGCCTCTAAGTTCTTCTTGGCAGGCGACCAATAAAATAACACCCGGTGGGGTCCGACTGGTCCATTATTCACCGTACAGCTGTATTATGTATAGGCGTACCAGTCTAATTTAAAGGGAAAGTGCCGTTTTCTATTGTAATGATTCATTAGGGAGTTTGACCATGCACGACACTTGAGAAGATCTGCCCATATTGAGTTCAGTTCTACATACTGCCTTAAAGGTATTCTGGCAGTATCTGGTACCGTTCCTCTTTTATTCCTTCTGGAAATGTATTGACAATTGGGTGGTACCCTTCCCCTTGTCAGTGGGTGTGGCCCGTTACCGCCGGCACTATGTGTGTAAGGACACCCAGTATTGTCAAGGGAAATAGTAGCACCCAGCTGTCAGTTTATTCATATATTTCCTGGAGGAATAATAGAGGAATCACTCCAGAGTTCTAAGAAAAGTTGGTTGTTTTTTGGTAGACGGCAGATTACTTGTACAACACATCTAATACATGTTTGCCCTTTCTATACTTAGGTAACTTCACATTCAGAAGAGTCCGGTTCCCTTCGTCCCCGGATGGCTACCACGGGCCAGGATCTAGATGGTCCGACCCTGCTCCTCGTATAAAGCCGGCGCAGGGCTCTCTCAGCAGCCATGACCACCTCCCATGTGAATGGTCATGTAACAGAAGACTCGGATAGCGAGAAGCAAAGTGCAGATCTCTCTCCAGACGAGCCGCAGAAACACAGAGAAATGGCAGTGGACTGCCCGCCGGACCTGGGCACGAGGGCCATGCCCATACGAAGGAGCGCTCAGCTGGAACGGATCCGGCAGCAGCAGGAGGATATGAGGCGTCGACGGGAAGAGGAGGGCAAGAAACAGGATCTGGATGTCAATTCCTCTATGAGACTGAAGAAGTTGGCACAGACCTTTCCTAAAACTGGAATTGATAACCCAATTTTTGATACGGATGAAGGACCGGTTCTGGAAAGCCCCAGCCGAGCTGTAAAAGTATTAGGTAAGGATGCGATTGTCTCTTCTATAGTGTACACATGGCAGTGCCAGTGTGCGGACCCTGTACCGCGGCACAGGGGCCCCCCTGTTATGGGCCAAAACAGCAGTAGCTTCATATTACCAGATAATGTGAAAGAGGACCTGTCCCCTCTCCTGACATGTCCGTTTTAGTAACTACTTGTATCCCCATGTAATAATGTGTTGTGCCAGTCCTCTATTATTCCTGCTAGAAGTTATGAATGGATTGTCAATGAAGGTGAAACTGGGTGTTACCACCTGGCGTGTGTCCCTGCACAGTCTGACGCTGGCAGCACTGATTGGATAGTTTCAGACTGTACGAGGGACACACTCCCGACTGGTAACCCCCATCTGGAGCTTAATGGCAGACTCATGACAAGTCATTCATTTGGCCCATCATTGGCTGTCCTTCGAGCTGTGGACAGATAGATATTTTGCTATAGCTTTTGCCTATTCTGGTGTAAACTACAGTCAGTAAACCTATCAGGCGGTGGGAGGTCCCTCCTGCTAAACCCCGCCCACTTTTCGTCTCGTCGTAAAAAAGGGGCAGAGTCACAAATTTTTGTGTGAAATTTGCACCAAAACACTCAACCACCTTAGGTAAAAAATGGGGGCCAAGCCCTTGATAGATTCCCTCCACTCGGGGCTCATGCACAAGAACATATTATTTTTTATTATTTTTTTTGCGGACCATATGCGAAACTATACATTTCAATAGATCCGCCCAAAAAAACGGGAGTTACTCCGTACATTCCGTTTTCGTATG
This sequence comes from Bufo gargarizans, assembly GCF_014858855.1. Taxonomy (NCBI): domain Eukaryota; kingdom Metazoa; phylum Chordata; class Amphibia; order Anura; family Bufonidae; genus Bufo; species Bufo gargarizans. The sequence goes on along the minus strand of NC_058090.1, from coordinate 75,368,959 downwards.
TCTGTTCCGCCAAAAGTTAGAACATGTCCTATTATTGCCCACATTACGGACAAGGATGCGACTGTTCTATTAGGGGCCACAAAATACGGAATGCACACGGACGTCTAGGATTGCAAAATACATACAGTCGTGTGCATGAGCCCTTATTCAAAGTCCAGCAGTATGCAGTGAGCTCCTGAGCGCCTCTAGTGGTGGCTGCAGGAATTCACCCTATCTGTGCAGGGGTTTCACCTTTATCCGGGAGATCAGAACACCTCTTCATCCGCAGTATATTAGGAAACTATGTGGTGAAAATAGTGAAGGAGCTTATGGGAATGAATGATCACTATATTATTTTTTTGCGTTGATGATCATTAAAGGGAACCTGTCATCAACGTTATGCTGACCTCCACTGAAGGCAGCAATACTGACATAAATGCTGATCTCAGCGGTGTGTCACTCATGAGCTAAAAGTAAGTGGTGGCTGAGAACCAGCATCATAATTATTGCAGCACAGGCCTTGAAAAGAGTCAAATCTACCTGAGAAGAGTCATGGTTATTCATAATCTCCTGCTCTCCCGTCCATCTGCTGATGATTGGCAGTTCTGTCCTAGGGAGAAAACTAGGTAGAAGACTGTCAATCAGCAGGAGAGCAGGAATTCATGAATAACCATGACTCTTCTCAGGTGGCCGTGACTCTTTTCCAGGCCCAGTCTGCAATGATTGTGATGTTGGTTCTCGGCAACCACTTACTTTTAACTTATAAATGACAGACCGCTGAAATCAACTCGCCTGCCTCTACTTTATTCTGCCGTTAGTATGGGTAACATAACGTTGATGACGGGTTCCCTTTAAAGGGGTTGTGCCGAGTTCCAGCAGTCCCATAGAGAATGAATGGCGCTTCAGCAGAGATTCGATGGGCACTTTGGGTCTCAGCGGTCAGACTCTACTACAGCAGGCGGTCATCGGAGGTGAGAGGTGCCTTTTACATGCCGCAATCCTCTTCTGTGTATGGGGATCAGTGATCGCTGCTGCGGTCCTCATCCCTGTACACATTCATTGTTTCAAGGACAAGATGATTTAGGTGACCACATTGGCAGCATCTTTACCCCGGGCAATTATCGGGAGCGTTATGTGTTAATAGTAGTTGAGTGGCGCACAGGCCTCTCCGGTCACTGCTGCCATTAAGTAATTGGGTACGTTGTGCTGCGCCGAAACCATAATGCATGCCAGTAAACCTGGTCATCACTGGTGGAAGCTGGCAGAGCAGTGTGTGTGACAGGAAGTTTTGTCCTCATCTGTGCCGTTGTCCGTTTTTTTTTGTTTAGTTTTTTTTTTATTTAGCCCTTTTTTAAATTCTTTTTTTTTTTTGTTTGTGTGTGCTGAAAAAACAGGATTGTCACCCCCTCCCCCCCACAATACCCAGAGCATTGTCATGGCTGCCAGGAGCTAAAAAGTAAAAATGGACATAACAAGGGATTTCTAGTTTACGATTAGGACTGGGTTGACACGGTGCGTTTTTTTTTGCTCCGTTGTTCGTAACGATCGCTTAGGTCTTTGTAATTGCCCTCGCTTTTTTAGGTTAAATAAGTGATTTTCGCCTATAAAAAGAGCACAGTAATTGCAGCACAAAATCCATTTTCAGTTTTTCTGATCTGCTTTTTTTTTTTTTTTTTTTTTCTTGCTGTTAAAAACAAAACAAAAAACTGACGAGGTCACATTACTTTATATAACGCATGCAAGCACGGGAAATACTGCTATCTGGATGCCCGCCCACAGTCCTACGTTCTACGCACTGTTACAGAGGCAGCCATCTTTCCTGAAGTGGTGTTAACCACATTTAGGCCTCGTGCACACGACCGTATGGGTTTCCGATCTGCAAGACACCAATACCACTGTGTGCATGCCACCATTGTAGAAAGGTCCTGTCCTTGTCCGGGCAAGAATAGGACCTGTTCCGTCTGCTTTACGGGACTGTGAAACGGACATACGGATACAGACAGTACACGGAGTGGGACCGCATCTAATACGCAAAAAACGCAGATCGGATGTGGACAAAATATGCGGTCACGTGCATATGGGGCTTTACTTTACAGCAGCCACGTGGGCCATAGACACAATAGACTGGAGGAGGGGAGATTTGTCACAACTGGTAGAAAGAAAATCTGGCTTAGTTGCCCATAGCAACCAGTCAGATTCCAGCTCGTTTGGAAAATGAAAGGTGGAATCTGGTTGCTATGGGCAACTAAGCCAGTTCTTCTTTACACCAGTTAGAAAAATCTCCATGGAATCTTCTAGGCATGCTCTGTGACCTGTACAGAGGTCATTGTGCGGGGAGGGGAAGTAATCCAGTGTTATCTATGTAGAAATGAAGCCTTTTATTGTAATCCTGCCTGTGATGATAATGAGATGACTGCTGTACAGAACAGGAAGTATCAGCCTGTTGTGAGGCTTAGTGGCCTGCAGGATTTAAAAAAAAAATATATACAGTATATAGTGACATGAAAAATAAAAAAAGATCCAAAAATTCTGAAATAGGTTTTTATTAAATATATCTAATGGCACGTTATAACCCCCGGAGAACTTTTACTGCGGTGTTGAGGAGTCCCTGCCCACAAGAGCTTACAATCTAACCGCGATGGAGGCAGTCACTCAGTAGGCACATAGCAGGAATTTTGTCACCAGTCATGTAAATATAAATGACACTGTATCACCCCTCCCTAAGCCGGTACAGATCTAACGAGGGGAGGATGGAATGGAGATCGGTGTGACCGGGTCAAGGGGTTCAGTACAAGAGCGGTCCTGGAGGGAGGATGAGAGTTGTAGGTCATAGCCGGAGTGGGTTGAGAGAGGAGATAGTGAGGGTGCGGCACTTTGTGGAGAGGCTCATCCATCAATCTCCTCGTGACAGAAAGTAATTTCCTTCTAAATACCAGAAACTCACATTTCTCTTCCATCAGTTCTGCTTTGGTTCCTTTCCTAGATATAGCGCCCGCATAGGCTGACACCCGGCATGCTGCGAGCCTGGAGACGGGTTTCTCTATGGGGCGCCACATTGTCATCTCAAGGATTTTTTTAGTTTCATAGGCATTTACGCTTTTTATGAGTAATTTATTGAAGTCAAGGAATCCCATCAAAGGGGTTCTCCCATGAAAATCTGACATCATATAGGACATAACCTCTTTCTAACGAAGCTAGAACCAGCCCTGTACCTCACATGGATCCTGAGATCTCCCCATTCATTGCTCTGCTAGATTTATACCAAGCTGACAGCTCAGGGGCGTGTCCTGTCTGCTGCAGCTGGTGGCAATTGAAGGATGGCACTGAGCATGTGCGGCCACCTCGGTGAGCAGGAAAATTTGAAAAAGAGCAGACAGCAGGTGGCGCTCTACAGCTAGACTTAATTGAATAAAAATACATTTTTAATTACGTGCAATTACAAAAGTATTCAATTCCAAATATTATTTGTGGGACAACCCCTTTAAGTGTTTAATAATATCAAAATATAAAGCCATTAAAGGGGTTCGTCCAGAAACCGGACAACACACGTGATTCTCCTGCAAAAAAGAATTGCGTGTTACTAAGGGCTCATTCAGACGGCCATATGTTGCTTTCCGCATCTGATTAGATGGGGACCCATTCACTTCTATGGGGCCCCCAAAAGATGGGGACACCACACGGATGTGGCCCCACAACTAAAACATTTCCTATACTTCGCAGGGTTTGTTAGCGGCCATGTGCATAGATTTCCATCAAAAATACAGAACTGTTAGTAAAATGACGGACTTACTGACAGACCCCAGTACAGATCCCATGGGATCGGGAGCAGGGCTACAGCTGTGGGGGTCACCTGTGTTACCCAGCGAATGCTGCAAGTAATGTAGTCAGTAATCTACACACATCCAAATATTGTAACCGTTTATGATGCACCCTTTATAGTGTCCTGTGGCGAATCTGCATCGTGTCCCGGACGTGGCCATAAGAACCAGGCCTGGTGCTGGATAGATGTCTAATAAGGGTTAGGTGTGTGGCGGTCCCCAGCAGTGATTACAGTGTGTACGAGTGGCCGGTCTAACAGGGTGCTAATTACTGCGTCATGTATTACCCAGGGTGCACAGTGACCTCCATGGCGCACCGGTCTAGGTGTGGTGGCATCACGTTACATTATAATTACGTTATTATGATTGCCGGGTTTTGCTTTCCAATCTTACAATACAACTACAGTACGTAATGGGGGTTACCAGGTTCCCCCGGCCACCACGTTGGTTTTAAATAAGATGTAAATATAATAGTGTTATGTGGCGGTAGATTAGGGACAACTCTTGGCCATATGGATGTCATAGGATGGATGCTCGCAGACCTCCTCTGTGACCCAGAATGGAGAAACGTCCCTATCCTTGAGCTGTCCATGTATGACATGCCGCCATGTTATACTACATTACCCCTGGGTGCCCAGAGCTGCATCAGGGCCACCGACAATATGTAGGTAAATTGTGCGGCCATTGGCCACGGCATGTGGTGACAGACGCCAGTTCATTTCCTCGCAGTTGAGGTTCCCAGAAGAAACCTACTAGATGGTTTCCTGCCAAGCTCCATATCTGCACAACGTCTGGTCCTCCCCGGACGCGCGCCACATTATAAAGTCATTCATTCAGCCCGGAGCTTGGCCTTCACTGTTACATTATCAGACTTTCTCACACAAGTTATTTACTATGCCGCCGATCCATCAAACCTGACCGTTTCCTGGGCCGTGGTCATTATCGTCCTCATTACCAGAACGGATGTGCACGTGATATGTCTGCTTCTCGGGTTAAGGGGGTATTCCAGCAGCCCCATAGCATGCAAAAAATTAAGAAATACCCCAGCTTATACTCTCCTCTCCCGTTGGCGCTGTTTTGATGGTGGCACCATGGCAGGGTCCTTACTGCTCGCCACTTTCCCGCTCCTGTTCCCGATCATCAGCCAATCCCGGCAGCAGTGGCCAGCCTCAGCCAGCGATTGGCTGAGCAGTATTCACACCCGCTTCCGATCCTCGGGACAGGCCATCAGTGGGGGTCCGACACCCAAGACCCCGCCAATCAGCTGTTCTGCAGTAGCCAGTGCCAATGGGTGGAGCTGGCTAGTGCTACTCCCAAACAGCCGATCAGTGGGGGTTTTGGCCCCTTGAAGTCTTGCTGACCCCTAACCTTAGGATATCATGTCATCAATATCTGATTGGTGGGGGACTCCTGACACCCCCAACAGTCAGTCCTGTGACATCACCTCCATTGGTCACATGGTCTTTATTCAACTCGGTTCCATTCAAGTGAATGGTTTGACCCGCAATACAAAGAATAACCACTATACAATGTACGGCACTGTGCTTGGTGTACTATGAAAAGACCCCTCTGAACAGCTGATTAGCAGGAGTCAGACCCCCACCGATCAGTTATTGATGACCTATCCTGACGATAGGTCATCAGTTATTTATTTCCTGCTAAACCCCTCTTAATTTGAATATATGAAATGATTATTTTTAGGTAAAAAAGTTGCGGGGGATCTCTGGCCTGTTAGGAGCACAAGGCCTACATAGGGCGTTCCTCAGGCATTTTGATCCTCTGAGTGTTCCTCAGCCTGGAGCTTATCAAAACTACAAAGCTGAGGGTTGAAGTTTTGGAGGTCCACAGGTTGGGAAGTAGTCCCAGCATTAGAGCCGCTAGTCTTCCTCCCCTCCTGAACAGTGCCACTCTAGTCTATTGGCTGTGTCTAGTATTGCAGTCTATTAGCTGCACTGCCGCCATGCATGCACAATATCCTAGTGTGCATCACAGCCGTGTGGTGGCATTACTGTCGACCCGATGGCGATTTTTTTTTAAAGCTCTGAACGTACTAATACCAGTTAGTGAGAGATAGTATGATGTCACACTGCTAATGGTGGGAAGGTTGATAATGTCAGTAACTCCCTGGAGCAGGAGATTTCTCCATTTTATGGACATCCTACCTAGACCATGACTGGGCAAAGCCTGGGCCACCTAGAGATCTGGTGCTGGTTCTTAACTTCTCGGCCTCAGTCCATCATCATCTGTAGAGCTCTTTGGTTTGTCCTCTGCTCCACTGTTTGCGTTCAGTATGTCTCGGATTACAGCAGGGCATCCGTCGCTGGTTTTTACGCTACCCTATATACGGGCTGCCCCAAGTTGCTGATTGACAGCTTCTTCCCCCTCTCATAGTATGGGAAGAAAGCTGTCAATCATCTGCAGGAGGAGCTGCGGCTCATGAGTATCGGGGCTCCAGCTGGAGCTGCTCACCACTGATTAAAAGAAAACCACTGGCCAGAAGACAGTAAGTGACCCTGTGGTGTAATCCAAGTCTCTTGTGCCCAGTTTATGATGGGCAACATGAACTGGTGACAGGTTCCCTTTAATGTGCCCTGACATCGCGTGTCTGATGAAGCAAGTTCATAGCACTAGATGCAGAGTACTTTACCTTTTCGCCTCCTGCTCCACTGCTGGGTAGTGGACTTCTTACAAACATGAAATAGATCAGAAGTGATTATCTTTGCCAAGATCGGGTCTGTGCTCCAGCCCTGGGGTCAAGGGCCCCTTGTGAAGCTCTTGAAATGAAGCGCTCAGTGGCTGCAAGGATCCTTGGTATGTTCTGTACACAGCGGTGATTTTAGTATACTCTGCAAACAATATATTGTAGGCCCATACCTTACCTGCATCTGCCTCCATGTAGGCATTTAGTTGTCTTAAGGTGGCCACAAGCCTTTGACAACTTTTAGGTGGCAGCTGTTCCTCCTGGCCCCCCATACATGATTAGCTGGGGGTGAAAGCCGCTGCCAGACGCCGGTACTAGTGAATTATCTGCATTCAGGACAGAAGGTTTAGGCAAGCTGAAATCCAGCATGTCCAGTTCTTCTGGACACCGCCATATACAGTGTCTTGAAAAAGTATTCATACCCCTTGAACTTTTCCACATTTTGTCACGTTGCACCCTCCAACTTAAAAGTATTTTATTGGAATTTTATGTTAAAGACCAACACAAAGTAGCAAGTATGTGTGAGGTGGAAGGAAAATGATACATGGTTTTCAAAAGTATTAATAAATAAATAATCTGATGTGTGGCGTAATTGTATTCAGCCCCCTGTACTTTGATACACCTAAATAAAATCCTGTATGACCAATTACCTTCAGAAGTCACCTAATTATCAACTGTGTGTAATTTATTCTCAATATAACTACAGCTGGTCTGTGAGCCTCAGAGTTTTGTTCGAGAACATTAGTGATCAAACAGCATCATGAAAACCAAGGAACACGCCAGACAGGTCAGGGATAAAGGTGTGGATAAGTGTAAAGCAGGGTTGTAGTTTGCCCCAAGCCATGTAGAGGACACAGAAAACGTGGGAGAAGGCCCTCTGGTCAGATAAGACCAAAGTTGAACTTTTTGGCCTAAATGCAAAATGTTGTGTGGTGGAAAATGAACACTGCACATGCCCCTGAACACACCATCCCCACCGTGAACCATGGTGGGGGCAGCATCATGCTGCGTGGAGGCTTTTCTTCAGCAGGACAGGGAAGCTGGTCAGAGTTGATGGGCAGATGGATGGAGCGAAATATATGGAGAGAATCCTGGAGGAGAACCTGGTAGTGGCTACAGAAGACATCATACTGGGGCGGAGGTTCACCCTAAACATACAGCCAGAGCTACAATGGAATGGTTTACATCAAAGCCTATTCATGTGTTAGGATGGCCCAGTCACAGTCCAGACCTAAATGCTGTTGAGAATCTGTGGTAAGACTTGAAAATTGCTGTTCACAGACGTTCTTCATCCAATCTGACTGAGCTGGATCTATTTTGCAAAGAAGAATGGGCAAAAATGTCAGCCTCTAGATGTGCAAAGCTGGTAGAGACATGCCCCCAAAGACTTGCAGCTGTAACTGCAGTGAAAGGTAGTCCTACAAAGTACGGACTCGAGGCTGAATACAAATGCACGCCATACTTTCCAGATTTTTATTTATTAAACATTTTGAACACCAAGTATCATCATCATCTTCTCACCTCACACATACAAGCCATTTTGTGTTGCTCTTTTTATATAAAATCCCAATAAAATGCATGTAAGTTTGTGGGTGTAACGTGAAAAAAATGTGGAAAAGATCAAGGAGTATGAATACTTTTTCAAGGCACTGTATATGTAGATGGTTGGCTCTGCTGTCAGTTGTGGTCATCAGAGCACAAGGTGTCCTGTCCGGTCAGCGTGGTCGCTCATCACGAGGCCGAGCTGTTCTGAATACTATTGTAATCTTCCCAGAAGGAGTGACGCATTCCCATGTCGTCGGCCGCCTCGAAATGTGACATTTCCATAAAGAACTTGTTGTAGGTCCCTTTCCCGGAGTGTGTAGGACCTCTCCCGGCTTTGTGTGTGGCCACATGTGTAGACAGTAGGGTCTGCATTGGCAGCGGTGTTGAGTTGCATCTGATTATTGCCCACATAGCAGGGCCTACAGGACACTGCTGCCTATTATTCCTGCCACTCAAAGCCGCATTGTGCTGCTTCCTGCCTGTTTGCTTTCTTGGGATGCACTGCCTCCTCCTCGTCGACATTGCCTCCTTCAGTCTTTATTGCTGACCAGTTTCTATGAAACCTGTGAGCCGCGGAGACAGCTGGTGGCTGCAGGGAGGGTCCGCTCTGCCGTCCTGCTCACTTCTCATGGTCCGAGCTGCCGACCAAGAGTGAGCGGACTTGTTTCTAATGACCCGTATTGTTCTCAGATTTTTATCACTTTGATCTGTCGTCGTCTTCCACCGGACACGTGGTAATAAAGATGTCGTTTCTCCATCTTTTGCAGACTTGGAAGATTTATTGAGTTCTTTGAAGGACATCCAGCACACCCTGGTAGACTCTCAGAGCCAGGAAGACCTCGGTGTACTCCTCCATCTAGTGCAAAATGTAGACTTTCAGAATGCATTCAGAATCCACAATGCTGTAGCTGTGCACATGAACAAAGCCAGCCCCCCATACCCCCTCACCCCTAATGGGCAGGAGCTGGTCCAGGAGGTAGGTGACCACCTTGTTTTCTTTCCTTAACAAAAATAGCCTGGCGTGTGTTTCTCCTCAAGTGCCTTTCGGGGCGGTTTTACGAAGCCTGGTTTACCGTGAGGTATGCCGTCTTCAACTCCCAAAGGGTCAAACGAAGACTATGATGAAGTCTGCAGGACATTTTTAGTCCAAGAACTATAGCTGCACCTCCATTTGTTGGCTCAAGGTGATGGGACAGACAAGCCTGGAGGCATTGCTTTCATAAATCTTACTAGTTGTAGGTACATGGATTACTTTGACTGCTCCATTATGTCTAAATTGTGTGTCCACGGCTCCTGGGCAGAGTGACCTATGGACGCCATAGAGTGAAATACTACATACATGGGATTTTTTGTGAACTATATAGCACAAACATGGTCATCGGAGCATAGATTATTTTTTTCTATAGGGCCAGCGGAGGAACAAGTGACGGACTAGTTGGTTTCTGACCAGTCCAGTCCTTTGATAACCTTGGAAATAATATAGCTGTGTTAGCTGAGGATATGGAGCGTTGGGGCTGTAGCAGTACGTGGCACTATTATACGTTGGGTTTGTATTGCTGTCTTTAGGAAACTGTCTGGCCTGAAGTCCATACTTCTCACTTCTAGTAGATGTATCTAGACTTCTAGATGTATCCTCCTACTCTTAGGAAGGAATGGGCTCTTCTGTGAAGGCTGAATTGCAGTAGCCATCACTCGCCCCTATACAGTGGAGGGGATCGCTGCATGTAAATGCAGACAGTTATACAGGAATGGACGATTGCCTGCTTTGGCTAACCAAATGCTTGGCTCACTGCTTTATGCGTTTTCCTTGTAGGTGCAGCACGTACTGAAAGCAAGTCATCACAAAGAAAGCCAAGAACTTACCGACCTTCTGAACACGCCCGACATTCAGGTAGAACGCTCTGCTTAAACCGAAACTTCAAGAGAAGGAAAACCTTTTTTTTTTTAAATTACAAATTAGATTCTCTTCACCATATTGCTCACTTTGGACAACCCTGGTTTCAATGAAGGGTCCTCGGAGAGGAACTTGGTTGCAAGGGGATTCCACTGACGGGGCATTCTTCAGCTTTTACTGGCGGGGACCCCTCTACAGTGGGAAATTGAGTTTGCATGCAGCCGCTGAAATCCCTGTCATTAGGAAGGAGAGCTTCTCATAGCATCTCCTATTAAAGGGAGGTCCCACTCTTTTACATCTATGTTCTCTTAAAAAAAAGGTGTCCTCATTGCCTGTTTTAAACCTAAGGGACGCACAACTTCATGGTCAGGACCTCAAGTTTCCTTTATCTGCTCCCGTTTTGTGTAACTGTGTTAGCCCATTATTAACTGAGACAAACCATTTTGAGTTGTTTTTTTGTGTAGATTTTATCGGCATCATTTTGGGCTCCACATACTGTAATTTATTGATTAAAAGGGTTCTCCAGGAAATAAAAAAAATAAAAATATTTAAATATTATTTTACCATAAATATATTCACAAATACCTTTCATTACTTAGAATGGCTTGTTATGTCTAGGGAGCAATCAGGAGAAATAAAATGGCCGCCGTCCTATCAGTACACACAGAACCTGTCCTAATCACACAGGAGGACAAGTTACTTCACCACAATGAGCCATAGTGCTGCTTCATCCTTCTCTCTTCTCTACTTGTCAGGAATCATGATCCTGAATACAGGTGAATCTCTGTGGGAATGGAGAGGATGAGGAGACATGAGAGGAGGGTGAGGTGTAGATAATGAGCAGCAGCACTTGTTTACAGTCTCCATTACCACAGTCCGTCCTCTCTGTACTTCATGTCTCCTCATGAACTAAATTCCCCAGAGATTCAGCTAAAGTTCTTATCTCTATTCAGGATCATAATCCCTGACAAGTAGAGAGGAGGAGGCAGCTCTTTATCTCTTTATCCTGAGAATAGGTCATCAATAAAATAAAATCCTGGAAAACTCTTTTAAGGCCAGAAAAAAACCTTCTTATTTTGTGGTACAATATACTCTTTTATGCTTCTGATGAAATGTGGTCTGTGGCAGTCTGAACACTAGGACCCCAGAATCCCTATATTATGACCCCCCATACGTATCCACACCCCTGACCACACAGTGTGACCACTCTTCTGATCATTATAGGGGACCCAGCAGACAAATGATGGTAAAGTCAGCGCTCCCCTGTTAAAGGGGTTATCCAGTGATTACTGTAAAAAATGAAAATCAGACATAATACAGTACATGACAATATCTTTCTAACAAAGCTAGAACCAGCCCTGCACCTCACATGGATCGAGAGATCTCCTCATTCATTCCTCTGCTAGATTTATATCCAGATGGCAGCTCAAGGGGAGTGTCTTTCCTGCTGCAGTTAAGGGGGTGTGTCCATGTTCTCCCTATCACAGCTCAGGGGGCGTGTCCATGCTCTCCCTATCACAGCTCAGGAGGCAGTTGAAGAATGAAACTGAGCATGTGCGGCCATCTCAGTGAGCAGGACAAAACAATAAGAAAAAGAGCAAACCGCAGGTGGCGCTGTACAGATACATTTTATTGGATAGCTCAGTGGCTATGCAAATTTTTTAATTAGATGCAATTACAAAAGTATTCAGATCCAGGGGCTGGTTTGAAAACTGTAGAATATTTTTCGTGGGACAACCCCCTTTTAATTTATATCATCATACAGGGGGATGAAGCCGATGTGCCACTAATGTCTTCTCTCTGACACACAGGCTCTCTTCTTGGCTCATGACAAGGTGGCGGAGCAGGAAATGATGCCCGAATCTGTTTCTGAAGACCACTTTCATGAAAACATTGCCCAGTATGGTGATGAAACAGTTAAAATAGTAAGAATAGAGAAGGCAAGAGATATTCCACTGGTAAGTATCCGACGTGTCAGCAGATCGGCTCAGTCTGCTGTGTGTGATGGTCCAGTCACTTGATCATGTGATAATACATGTAGTGGGTTCCGTGGTCTTATGGCGTTTATTTTTTATTTTTTGCACGGATCAGGGTGCCACGGTGAGAAATGAACTGGACTCTGTAATCATCAGCCGCATCGTGAAGGGGGGCGCAGCAGAGAAGAGCGGCTTACTGCACGAAGGAGATGAAATCCTGGAAATAAATGGCATCGAGATTCGGGGGAAAGATGTCAATGATGTCTTTGAGCTGCTTGTAAGTGGATCCAGATCTGTCACTAGTCGCCAGGTTACTGTATGGGGCAAAGACTCCTTCAGCCCCGTCAGCACACTGTGATTTTCTGGTTTTCTCGAGTAGCTTTCTACTCTCTTCCTTCCCGGAGCCATTACTTTTTTTTTTTCTGTTCCAATGGCCACATGATGTCTGAAATTGGACCAAAAAAAAAGCAATTCCACAATAGGTTTATTTTTACGACATTCTCTATGTGGTGAAACTGACCTGTTCCCTTTATTCTCTAGGTCAGTACTAGAGATGAGCGAATTTCATATTTTGAAATTCGAAATTCATTCACGCTTCGTTTACTGGTAACCAATTCTATGACGGAATGCATAGCGAAATGCCTTTAGAGGCATTCCATTATTCATTCCGTCATAATAGAAGTCTATGGCCTTCCAAACGGATCCGTCCGGTTTCCATCATGCAGGAGAGGACCCGAGTATAACGGAAAAGGGACGGATCCGTTATGCAGCCCATAGACTTCTATTATGACGGAATGAATAACGGAATGCCTCTAAAGCAGGAATGCTCAACCTGCGGCCCTCCAGCTGTTGTAAAACTACAACTCCCACAATGCCCTACTGTAGGCTGTTTGGGCATGCTGGGAGTTGTAGTTTTGCTACAGCTTGGAGGGCTGCAGGTTGAGCATGCCTGCTCTAAAGGCATTCTGTTATGCCTTTCGTCGTAGAATTGCGTTTTGGTCCGTGCTAACGGAATCCATAACGCAATTCACCTTTTACCAGTAAACCTGGAATTCGCTCCACTCTAGTTAAAACATTTACAGTGATACCAAATTTATATAGTTTTTCTTTGTGTTTTTAATACTGAAAAAGGATAAAAACTGAAACCTGATTTTTGCCAAATTCTGACCCCAATAACTTTTATATATTTCATTATTCCATCATAGGCGATAAATGCATTTATATTCTTATAGTTTGGGCGTTTTGGGACACGGTGGTGCATATGATCTGTATTCATTTATTTCTGTTATGGGCAAGGGGGTGGTGGTATTTTTTACACGTTTTAAGTCCCTTAGCAGTTGTGATTGCTTGTCCCATATACTGCAATAAATTACCATTGCAGCCTATGGGAGTTGCGCAATATTTCTGTGGAACGCTGCCTTCTTCAGGCATCCTTAGGAACTACTGCTATGATACCGTCGGATCCTTCAGAGGGACAAGGAACAAATGGCTTCCCTGATCGCCACACGGAGGAGCCGTTTAGGCCTCGGGCAGCGCAGCTCTCCCAGGGAAGGCTTCCTCAAATGCCATGGTCACAATTGACCATGGGATCTGAGGTGTTAAATGTCTGCGATCAGCGTGATCACCGATCGCAGACATTAGCCTCTGGTGTCTACTGTGTCAAACAGCAGAAACTTGGTGGTGGCTGTGGCTCCCTCTCCACTGAGGACGCTATCTTTAAAGTCTGGAGGTCCGGAAGTGATTCATTGGAGACAGCCCCTTTTAGAATGTGGGTTGAAGGGTTTAGTTAAACTGTCAGATTTCAGCTTCTGTGGCTCCATAACAGATAGAGGAGTGGAGAAAGGTACAAGATGGATGTACCTCCTGGGGTACCTTGAATTGGATTGGTAATGAGTGAATGTGGGGCATCATCATTTTTGGAAGGAATTTTGTATTTACTGTAGTTTCATGTTAAAGTGATTGTCATATTTTAGAGTAAAATGTAGTTTCTCTTTACTAGGCTGAAATGCACGGGGCGCTCACTTTTGTACTTATCCCTAGTCAGCAGACCAGACCACCGCCGGCCAGGGAGACTGTGGTAAGAAGCAGTATTTCTACGGTTGCATCATGTCATTGTGTCATTCACATTCATATATACGTACAAGTATGTGTTGAATATGAAAAAGTATATATATTGCAAAGGGTCATCATTAAATGCGGTGGACTCCTTTAATGATAGTGGTTACCTTGAGTTTAAAAGTTTGCACCAAGTTTTTGTATATAATCTTTTTGTTTTGCTCGTTCATCGGTTGATCGGTGGCACATTTACATGGGCAGTGTCGTGATAATCTGCCTGATTCTCGGCCCGTCTAAATGAACCCTTACTTGTACTGACAGACGCTGATGCTGGGACGTGTGTAATTAGTGATTGCCCTCTCCTGTAGGTTCTCTCCTCTTATACACATTCTATATGTGTGCTTTCCTCCCGTATCTACAGCCTGTGTAAGCTTCCCTCCTTGCATGCTTTACCTCCTCTCCACACTCTGATGTACTATGTAGGACCTCTTCCACCTCTTACTGCTATCTGTACACTGAGAGAGGGGAGGGGGAGAGTTGAAAGCGCTGCCAGAAACTGTTGTGATTTGTCAGATTCAGCAGCACCACCAGCTAGGTGAAGGACTTGCACATGTTGTACAGTAGCAAAATGGTAGGAACTCTTTAATGAAGACTATTTATAAAGCTTCTTCATTTTACATTTAGGGAGAAAGCTTACCGTAGCTTGTCAGTTTTCTGTCATATTATAATCTGTGGGATTATTCAGATAATTCCTGCATCAGTCTATCTTTGCACAATGGAGTTGTTCCTGCAGCATGCACATGGATTCATGTGAATGGGACAGTCCCAAATATTTTTGCAACTGCCGTGTGCGAGTATAGCTTTGGAAAATGGAGTCTTTTCATGTAATAATATGATATGTCAAACCATTATGATGTGTGGGTGTCGTACTCGGAGACCCCCTGCCATCAGCAGGTCCATTCAGGTTAATGAGGACGGGATGCATTTCCTTTCACAGCGGCAGGCAGGGAAATCTGTGCCGAAGGTGCAGCACTTAGAAAGAAAGCGCTGCTGCCATGTTTTGAGAATCGCGGGGTTGACTATACACCATCACCTACTGTAGCCGTGGCAAAGCCCCCAATATCACGTGCTGTATTACTGGGTCAGCACAATCCTGAGAGGCGTTTGACTTTCCAGGTCCCTTCTTTACTGCTCATCACTCTTGGCCTCAAAATAGTTCACTGATCCTCTTAACTCCTAATGTGCTGTTGACCACGGCTGACTTCTCCTCTCCCCTGGTCACATCACGGTCCTATCGCACATGTCTTATTTCTTTCCAGGTACATGTCAAAGCGCACTTTGATTATGACCCCACAGATGACCCTTATGTCCCGTGTAGAGAGCTGGGCCTTTCCTTCCAGAAGGGAGACATCCTTCATATCATCAGCCAAGATGACCCCAACTGGTGGCAGGCGTATAGAGACGGCGATGAAGATAATCAGCCTCTTGCAGGCCTCGTGCCAGGTAATGTTCCTCTTTTTAACGTGCTATTAACGTTTTGAATAATAGGGGTCTGGGTGCTGCGACGCCCACTAATGGGTAAAATACAGGGGGCAGAAGCGCTCAGCTGTGCCCCTTGTTTCTGCAAGTGGTGTACAGATTCATAGAAAGTCTGACCTCTTGTTTTACCCATCAGTGGTGGTCTCAGCACCTGGACCCCCACCTGTCAAAGCTTTTCACATGTCTCAATGACACGTTAAAAGTTTGTCAATATGCTTGGTCTTTTTTGGGTAAATTTCATACAGGCGTAATCAGTGTGGGAAATACACTCCTCACGACAGCAGGGTTTCCCGGACTGAACTCTGCTCCTATGGCTCAAGTTCGCAGCATTAGACTGATTTATGATGCGGTGTGTTCCTGCCTGAATGCGGCTGTACTGAATTGTGCTCACGTAATGCCGTCAGTACAGGAACACACAGCATTATAAATCATTGTAATGCTGTGAGTTTGTGTCACAGGCAATACAGTAAGACGGAGAGTATTTCCCACAATGAGCATGCTTGTGTGAGATTGCCCTTAAAGGGGTTTTCTGAGACTTTATAACTGATGACCGATCTAGTAGTATATGATCAATGGGGTCTGACACCCAGGACCCCCGCCGGTCAGCTGTTTAGGAAGGCACCATTGCTCACAGTAGCGCTGCGGCCTTCTCACAGCTTTTACTAGGCCAGTGAAGACACGTTTATTGGTCACGTAGCCTAGGAGCAGCTCAGCCCCATAGAAGTGTGGGGCTGAGCGCAATACCAAGTACAACCACTATACAATGTACGGCGCTGTGCTTGGTGAGCTGCTCACAGGACCGCCTCTGCCTTCTCAAGCTGCTGATCTAAGCAGATTATAAGGTGCAGTTTTCTGATACTAACTCTGGCATGTAGAAAACAAATTTGATTTCTGGTTTTTTTTTTTTTTTATCAATTTCATATTACTAATTTCTAAATTAGTGTGAATGTTATTTTTTTATTTATTTTTTTTCTCCAAAGGAAAAAGTTTTCAGCAGCAACGGGAGGCAATGAAGCAGACAATAGAAGAGGATAAGGAGCCGGAAAAGTCAGGTAGGCCTTACCACATCTGTCGAAAGGTGACTCTGCTACTACTGTAACGTGCCTGTCATACCTGCGCAATACCATCACTTTATAATCTGTGGTATTCTGACCTCCAGGATCCCCATTGGCCTGAAAAATGATAAAGGGGCCAGTTTAGCGCTGCATCCACTTCCCTAGAAACTACATTACAGCTACATTCAAGGGTAATGGGCTGACTGCAGTTTCCTGCAAAACCACAAAAATTGTGTGAACGCTGCCCTGTGGCCTCTTTATTCATTTATTATTAATACGCATTATCTTTTAGGACTTGTAAATCCTTGAACATTGTTTTCAGAGTCTTTCAGTTTCTTATTTGTGGCGGGGTGGGTAGGTGGCTGTGCTAATTATTTTGCTATAGTAACGTTTTAGATCCAGGTGTCCCCTGTAGGAGACGTATAGCATTACACAGCAGCCATTGAAATGAGTGGCCTACATAATTCAACGTCTTGTCACCGCTCATAGCAGAGCAGAGGACCCACCTCTGAAAGGAAGCATATGGAATTCAGTTACCTAGATCAAGCAACCGTGTCCTGCACCAAAAATGTACATGAGTTTTAATGTGACGCACTTTTACTATATTTTTCACTTTATAAGACGCACCAGATTATAAGATGTACCTAGGTTTTAGGAGAGGAAAATAAAAATAATATTTTTCATCAGACTCCCACATCACACCCCCATGTCAGACCTCGGATCAGGTTTCCTTATCAGAGCCCCACTTATCAGAGCCCCCACTTATCAGAGCCCCCACTTATCAGAGCCCCCACTTATCAGAGCCCCCACTTATCAGAGCCCCCACTTATCAGAGCCCCCACTTATCAGAGCCCCCACTTATCAGAGCCCCCACTTATCAGAGCCCCCACTTATCAGAGCCCCCACTTATCAGAGCCCCCACTTATCAGAGCCCCCACTTATCAGAGCCCCCACTTATCAGAGCCCCCACTTATCAGAGCCCCCACTTATCAGAGCCCCCACTTATCAGAGCCCCCACTTATCAGAGCCCCCACTTATCAGAGCCCCCACTTATCAGAGCCCCCACTTATCAGAGCCCCCACTTATCAGAGCCCCCACTTATCAGAGCCCCCACTTATCAGAGCCCCCACTTATCAGAGCCCCCACTTATCAGAGCCCCCACTTATCAGAGCCCCCACTTATCAGAGCCCCCACTTATCAGAGCCCCCACTTATCAGAGCCCCCACTTATCAGAGCCCCCACTTATCAGAGCCCCCACTTATCAGAGCCCCCACTTATCAGAGCCCCCACTTATCAGAGCCCCCACTTATCAGAGCCCCCACTTATCAGAGCCCCCACTTATCAGAGCCCCCACTTATCAGAGCCCCCACTTATCAGAGCCCCCACTTATCAGAGCCCCCACTTATCAGAGCCCCCACTTATCAGAGCCCCCACTTATCAGACTGCTGCCACTCTGCACAACCAGCTGCTCTTCCTGCATTTTCTGGCTTGCGCTGCACTGTGAACTGATGTCACCGGTCATCTGATCTTAGTGTTTGCACTATGTCGTGACGCTGTAAACAGTCAGGACAGTGCAACGTGGTGCCCAGCAAAGACCAAGGAGGGTGAGTACAGTCAGGGCTAGCCACGCGCTTCCATAATGGAAGCACTCATTAGTATTCAAAACGCTCTGCCATTTCCTGCACATTTTCTTATAAAGAGAAAATCATGGTACTTTTTTTC
Organism: Bufo gargarizans; assembly: GCF_014858855.1. NCBI lineage: Eukaryota > Metazoa > Chordata > Amphibia > Anura > Bufonidae > Bufo > Bufo gargarizans. Next base: position 75,350,675 of record NC_058090.1, on the reverse strand, counting down.
TTTTGCCCTCTCACCCCACGTCACACAATTGCCGGGTGTCAGTGGGTTGTCATGGCAGCCAGGAAGCTAACGGTGGCTCTCAGGTCTGTCACCTTAGTACGCCAGAGGCAGTATAGTAGGATGCCTGTCAGTGTTGGTGCTCATGCACACAAACGTATTTTCTTTCCGTGTCCATTCTGGGGTTTTTGGCCGACCTTATGCAGAACCATTCATTTCAATGGGTCTGCAAAAAAACGGACGTTATTCCATGTGCATTACGTTTCCGTATGTCCGTATTTCCGTTCCGCAAAAAAATAGAACATGTCCTTTTATTGTTCGCATTACGGACAAGGATAGGACTGTTCTATCAGGGGCCAGCTGTTCCGTTCCTCAAAATACGGAATGCACACGGTAGTCATCCGTATTTTTGGGGGGCAGATCCGTTTTTTGCGGACCGTAAAATACATACGGTTGTGTGCATGAACCCTTACGCTGTAGAGGTATTGCAGTGTATTTTAGCAACCCCTTAATAAGACTAAAAAAGAAAGTTAAATAAAATGTTTCGAAATATTTAAAATAATAATAAAAAAATAAAAAAACGCAAACCTCTCTCCCAATGAAAAATGCTAATAAATGAAAAATGTGTAAAAAAATAAAATACAGAAAAAAGTACACATAATTGGTATAGCCACATCTGTAATACCCCAAACAGTCTGGTTTCTGAGACCACATGAGATGAACATTTGAGATCTGTTGGGGCAGTGCTGCGTGTGGCTGCTGTTAGTGTGGTGCTGTGTCTGTGGGTTGGTGGGGCCCAGTGCCAAGGGGGCTTAGCCCGACAGCAGATGGGGTCTGGCTGCCTGTAGGTGCTGTATTGTGGCACTGCACCAAATTAGTGTAGGGACCCACCTGAAAGAGGCCATTTATGCATTTTGATCAAAACACTTACAAAGTGCCCTGTGCCTAGCTGCAGTAGATCAGTGAGTGGCGTGTGGATGTGCCACCCAGGGCTTTGTCTCTACAGTTTGGCCTACATACACCAATGTCAGATAATTGGGTCTCTCTGCTCTTCTGGATCTTGTCAGTTTTGTGCTAGGAATCTCAGCTACATTCCTGGATTAACATATGCCACCTGGACACTTGCTATATATATATATATATATATATAAGGATACCTAGGATGGTGTACATGTTGTGTTAAGGCCTCATGCACACGACCGTATTTTTGGACCGTGTCTGATCTGCATTTTTTTTTTTTTTTGCGGATCGCACATGACCTCATTAATTTCTATGGGGCTGCAAAAAATGCAGGCAGCACGTGGATGTCATCCATGTGGCAGTTCCGCAAATTGTAGAACACCTCCCATTCTTGTCTGTTTTGCAAACACTAATATCCATTTCTATAATAGGGGCCGATGAACGTAAGGGATGCACACGGCCAGTATCCATATTTTGCGGATCCGCGGTTTGCAGTCCGCAAAATACATACGGTTGTGTGGATGAAGCCTAAGAGACAGGACTGTCCAGTTAAGGGCACTTTCACACAAGTCGTTTTCTTTTCCGGCGCTGAGTTCCGTCACAGGGGCTCTATACCGGAAAAGAACTGATCAGGCATATCCCCATGCATTCTGAATGGAGAGTAATCCGTTCAGGATGCATCAGGACGTCTTCAGTTCAGTCGTTTTGACTGATCAGGCAAAAGAGAAAACCGCAGCATGCAACGGTTTTCTCTCTCCGGCGAAAAAACCCGAAGATTTGCCTGAACACCGGATCCGGCATTTTTTCCCATAGGAATGTATTAGTGCCGGATCCGGCATTCAGAATGCCGGATGCGTCGTTTCGGCATGCGCATGCGCAGATAGGTAAAAATGTACAAGACGGATCCGTCGGTCCGCATGACAAGCGGAGAGACGGATCCATCCTCGCAATGCATTTGTGAGACGGATCCAGCCGCTGCCTGAAAGCATTTGGATCAGTCTCACAAATGCTTTCAGTCAGCGGCAGATCGGCTGATCCGGCGGGCAGTTCCGACGACGGAACTGCCCGCCGGATCACACTGCCGCAAGTGTGAAAGTAGCCTCAAGATATTTCTCTCTTAATAAAGGGGCGTCTTAGCACTAAGTTCTTTCTAGTAGTGGGTAAATTACTGCCTGCCATGATTATAGTCATCCGCCTAAAACCTCTCTCTTCCTTTACAGGCAAATTGTGGTGTGCGAAGAAAAACAAGAAAAAGAGGAAAAAAATATTATATAATGCCAATAAAAATGATGGTATGTATCCAGGAAGAAGGGGGCGTTACTGATATAACAGTAATCCATGGAAGGGTCCTTCACTCAAGGGCCCCGTTAAAGGGATTATCTCAAAACTGATGCGTCTGAACGCTGGGGGGCAGAGTGCTGGGACCCCCATCATTCAGAAGCACAAGGGATATGTGTGCCCCATTTGAATAGAGTTGGGTTTGAGCGTGCACTACCCTAGATAGCCGAGTCAACCAGCAGCTATCTCTGTCAGGCCCCTAGGGCAGTGATGGCTAACCTTGGCACTCCTGCTGTGGTAAAACTACAACTCTCAACATGCCCCCCTTGCTTGGCTGCTCTAAGAACTCTATAGAAATAAATGGAGCATGCTGGGAGTCGTAGTTTCACCACAGCTGGAGTGCCAAGGTTAGCCATCACTGCCCTAGGGTATCCTGCGTGGGTACTAGTCTTATTAATGGGACTATGATTGCAACTTGCTTGGGGCATCTCATGGTTGCCGACCAGCACACAGATGCCTGCTGCATGCCCAAAATGTCTGTGTAACTTGTTTAACGCTAGCAGAGACATTGCATGACAGGCCAAGCAAATCTGCCACAGTCACGCAGGACGATAATCGTCTTGTGTAGAGTAGAGCGCTTAGCCGAGCACAGCTCTGAGCATTCGGTGACTGCGCATGTGCAGAAGCTGTGACAATCTATATATTTTTTCCCCACCTTCTTGTGCTATGAACTGGGGTAAATTTTAGAAGAAATAGTATTAGGAGGCCACGCCCCTTTCCCGCTAAGCCCTGGCCCCGTTTCTCACCACTTTTCAAAAGTCGCAAGAAGTGTAAAATGTGATGTGCTCCATAATTTGCGAGTTGAAATTTTTTTTCTGCCACAAAAGTTTTGTAAAAGGTTTAATAAGTCTGCAGAACATTGCGTATGAAATAGTAACAGTTTTGTCATATATGTGTCTCTATATGATGGATTTGTCAATTCACTTATCCCTTGATTCCTCTAGATTACGATAATGAAGAGATCCTGACCTACGAAGAAATGTCTCTCTACCACCAACCTGCAAACAGGAAGCGGCCTATAGTACTAATAGGGCCACAGAACTGCGGGCAGAACGAGCTGCGGCTGCGCCTAATGAACAGCGAGGCTGATAGATTTGCTGCCGCCGTGCCTCGTGAGTATTCTGCTCCAAACTGCAGACACAGAAGAGGTGCCTTTTAATGACCGCCCGCTGTCCTGTTGTTTCTGCTGATGAGGGAGTTACTCTGCCGCCAGAGCGCTCTAGCACTAAGAATCGGGCGTTACCTGTGTTATCCAGGTTATCCAGTAATGTATATTGATGATGTATCCTTTCGGATAAGTCATCGGTAGCTCATCGGCGGCAGTCCGACACCCGGGACCCTCACCGATCAGCTGTTAGAAGAAGTTGGGCGCTCAGTGAGTGTCGCGGCCTCTTTCTAGGCCATATGACATCACTGTACATCAGTCACATGACCTAGATACAGCTCAGCCCCATTGAAGTGAATGGGGCTGAGCTGCAATACCAAGCACAGCCGACTGCACTCCCCAGAGCTCCGGGGAGTGCGGCGGCTCCTTGGAATAGCTGATTGCTGGGATGTCGGGAATCGGATCCCCGCCAATCTGATAATGAGGGCAGGTCTTCATTATCATTTCACGGATAACCCCTTTAACAGCAGGAGTTGGACGACACCATCTGTTAACCCTTTGATCATGGCGTAATCCTTACTGCAGCATATTTAATGGGGACTTCTTCCTAAGATCGATTGTAGCTGGAGTAGTGATACTCAGTCAGCCCTGGGGACCTATGAAGGACCCTCGGGCTGTCCTTGCTGTAATACCTCCTGCACATGAACGTGTGCGCCCAGTGGTCGTGCTGTGGCAAATGCGGTCCGCAATACGGCCATGGAGCGCACACGTTTGTGTGCAGGAGACTTAAGCCTGCTGTTGGGGCGCACTAGTGTTACCCAGTAATACAGACACAGAACATAATATATTAGCATACAGAAGTATGCTAACACATTATAAATGTGACATAAAGTTCTAAAACAGGAATCCCATAATGGGGTTTAAAAAGTAAAAATAAAATAAAAATCACAACCCTCCCTAAAAATATTGCCTTTATTCACTGTAAAATACATTTTATTGTGCACACATTAAATACAAATTTAAACCTGTTATGTACCCACGTAACTGTGATAACCTGAATTTGATTAACGGGTTATGTAGTGTGAAATGTGGCGTAAAAAGACTCAAAAAATCGAGAAAAAATTCGACAAACGAGACTGTAAATTGTATGTATTCCTGAACAACTCCAAATAATCACATTTCTCTCTTATAAAACAAGGCCTCAGCCAGCCGCCAGAGTGGAAAAATTTAAAAAACGTACTGCGTCTGTAATGCAGAAAGGCAGGCGAAAACGTGAAAAGTTTCTGGTCTTTGAGGCCTTGTCAGGGGTTAATGAGCTGTTATGCCGTTACATAAGGCACTCGTGGTAGAAGGTTCACGGAGTTCCTGATGGTATGGCTGCATTTCAGTGATGAGTGCTGATTTGTGAACTCGTTATCCCAGTTTCTATTACGACATTGATGACTGATTACATGATGGTGGTTCCTGAAGGGCGACGCTCCCCCTTCACACATTTTGTCAGCCCACAGCTTATCTGACTTTGCTCCTGCAGTTTGATGGGAGTTGTCAGGACAATGCCAGTTGACCCTTGTGGTACCACTATATGTGTGGATTTTCTGCAGTGGGATTGCATGCTGAAAATCCACGTTGTTTACAGTAGCAGAAAATGGGGTGAGATTTTGGAAACTCCAGTGTGTCAATTTCTATTGCAGCGCAGAGGGTGAAACCTGATAGATCCACGGCAAAATGCAGACTTTGCCACTGATCCGCCGCGGTTTTACCTCCTACTATACTCTGCTCCTTTCCATGGTTACGACCGCCCTGCAATCCAGCAGTGGTGGCCGTGCTAGCACACTATAGGATAAAGCGCAGGCCTCTCTGGTGGCCGAGAACTTAGGAGTACGCAGAAGCCAGCTCCTTGTCCTATAGAGTGCAAGCACGACCATAACTGCTGGATTGCAGGGTGGTCGTAACTAGGGATCGACCGATATTGATTTTTTAGAGCCGATACCGATAATTTGTGAACTTTCAGGCCGATAGCCGATAATTTATACCGATATTCTGGGAATTTTCATTTTTGATAAAAAAATAAAAAATTCCCACAAATCTGCTGAAAATTAATGTTTATTGTTAATGTGTATTATTTTTTTTTTTGTAAATCTTTCTTTTTCATTTATATTTAATATTTTGGTGTTTTTATAATTTTTTTGTAACTTTTTTTTTTTTAACTAACTTTTAGCCCCCTTAGGGACTAGAACCCTTGTCCTATTCACCCTGATAGAGATCTATCAGGGTGAATAGGAGCTCACACTGTCCCTGCTGCTGTGTGCTTTGTGCACACAGCAGCATGGAGCTTATCATGGCAGCCAGGGCTTCAATAGCGTCCTGGCTGCCATGGTAACCGATCGGAGCCCCAGCATTACACTGCTGGGGCTCCGATCGGAGGAGCAGGGGAGAGGGGATCCTGTGGAGGGGCGCACTGCGACTGGGGTGGGGGGGGGGCCCTATGCGCCACCACTGCTTAATACTGGGGGGGAGGGGGGGCGCACTGTGCCACCAATGTCTGATACTGGGGGGCTTGGGGGGGGGGCGCACTGCGCCACCAATGAAGCTTAATCTCACATTTATTCATATACAGGAGGCGGGAGCTGGCTGCAGGATCACATAGCCGGCTCCCGACCTCTATGAGCAGTAGCTGCGATCCGCGGCACCTGAGGAGTTAACTACCGCAGATCGCAGCTACAGCTCATAGAGGCCGGGAGCCGGCTATGTGATCCTGCAGCTCCCGCCTCCTGTATATGAATGAATGATAGATTAATCTTCATTGGTGGAGCAGTGGCCATAGCTCCTCCCCTCCTCCTGTCCCCTGTCCTTACATTGGCTGCAGCAGCAGCAGCACAGGGGGAGGGAGACACTGCTCCTTCTCCCCTGTGCTGCTAAGGGGAACACGGAGAGCACTGTCAGCAGCGCGATCTGTGTTCCCTATACGCTATCAGAATATCGGCAAAATAGATGCCGATACCGATAGTGTTCAAAATCCTGAATATCGGCCGATAATATCGGTAAATCCGATAATCGGTCGATCCCTAGTCGTAACCCCTGGATACAAGCAGTGTATAGTGTGATGGAAAAATGACTCAAGCCAGCAATATGGGTAATAACAATACAAGAAGTGCCTTGTAGTAACTTTCTCTACATGATAAATGTCACTTTCACGAAGGTAAACTATGTAGTGTTTTCTGCCCATGTTCTGAAAACAATGGGGGTCATTTATCAACTGGCTTAGTTGCCCATAGCAACCAATCAGATTCCACCTTTCATTTGCCAACGGAGCTGTTAAAGTTGGAATCTGGTTGCTATGGGCAACTAAGCCAAGTCTACGTTACACCAGTTTGATAAATGACCCCCAATATGCTTGAGTCTAGTAGTCTGAAGGTTGCAGCAATGGTGGGGATTTTAAAGGGGTTGTCCAGTTTCAAGAGAACAACTTAAGGGATTGACCAGTAATGAAGAATAATGATTATTTACCCGCTCTGGTTCTTCAGCAGGGCTCTGTTTTCCCGGCTGTAGCGGTGATGTCACGTTGAAACTGAACATCCCCTGTAAGGCCTCATACACATGGCCGTTTTTTTGGTCCGCATCCGAGCCGCAGTTTTGGCGGCTCGGATGCGGACCCATTCACTTCAATGGGGCCGCAAGAGGTGTACTGTCCGCATCCGTTGCTCCGTTCCGTGGTCTGCAAAAGAATATATATATAACCTGACCTATTCTTGTCTGCATTTAGTGTACAAGAATAGGCAGTTTATATCAATGGTTGTCCGTGCCGTTCTGAAAATTGCGCAACGGACGCGATCCGCGATTTGCGGACCGCAAAACACACAACGGTGGTGTGCATGAGGCCTAAGGGTATTGCCTCCTTGAGGAGGTGTCTTGGCTCCTTCTTGCAGTATTCTGTGCAGCTGGAATGTGGTTACTGTTGTGTATAGCGCAGGAGGAGCTGGGCATACTGGATTCAAACTCCCACTGGCTCTGCATTTATCAGTCAGGAGGACGCTCTCCCACCATGACGCCCTCATATATACCTCCCTGTATGAGTGCAGGCGTGGGTTTGTAGGGGGTCCCAGGACAGTAAATGATAGAGCTGGTGGGAGTGACGATGAGTGGGGCAGGGGGTCATTCAGCCTCCTGTCTCTGAATGGACGTGATTTGTAATTCCAGACATAGTGGGATTTGTCTAATGGTAGTCGGCTTTCCCAGTCTGCCTTGTAAAAGCGTCCGTGTCCTCGAGAAGCAACATTTGGTGATTTTTCTTTTCTGCCCTCGCCTTAACCTACCAGGATTTATAATCCTAAAAAGCAAATGACTGTATGATTTATTAGAGATGAAACCATTCATGGTTCCTGTACGGTTGGAGCCAGACTCTGATATCCGTTTTGTCCTTTTCTGTCCAGATACGACTCGGAATAGGCGAGACAATGAAGTGGCGGGCCGAGACTATCACTTTGTCTCCAGACAGACGTTTGAAGCAGACATCGCTTCTGGCAAGTTCATTGAATACGGGGAGCACGAGAAGAACCTCTACGGCACCAGCGTGGACTCCGTGCGACAAGTCATTAATTCTGGCAAGATTTGCCTTTTAACGCTGCACACGCAGGTGAGGTCGCCGTCACGTCTCTGGATCAGAACCACTACACTGCCTTTACATTCTGGACAGGCAAATCCTATAATATTAAGGCTTTATTGTTATATTTCGTATGTGGAGTCCGAAGCCTATCTCTGCTGAGATCATCCACCCTTAAGAATGTACATTTTTCAGGAGTTTTTCAAACATGGAGATATATGGTGGCCGTGCTCATGGGGGATAGGGATTCGTCAGGACTTCATGAGAATAATCACATTGAAGAAGGGCTGGAAACAATAGATTGGATTCACCTGCATGGCAAGCTTGAATCACTGCAGCACTTTACTTCCTCCCTGCTGTGGTTAGTGCAGGAGCAGATAGGAAGGCAGAAGGGTGATACAAAGCTTAAAGGGAATGTATCCTCTATGTTTTGTACTAATTTAACCCCCTAACAGATTTGCTCGAGCTTTGAGAAAACAAATTCGCAGTTCAGCCCGAGCAGGGTAAGCGGGAAGGCTGGTTTAACCCCTCATATCTCAGGATCCAAAGCCACTAGCGATATGCTGCTTTCACGCTTTCTGAATACTGTGCACAAATTCTTTGATGAATACCGGCACCAGACACAGCCTTAGACCCGCTACTCTTCTTTAGTGCAAATCACAAGTGGGGCATCCATTTTTTTCACATCGCAGTCCCAAATAAATTGACATAACACGTTCAAACCTGCACATCAGTGACTAGGGAGATTGTCTTTTCTCAAAGTTTAACTCTACAGCCAGTGTGTTAATAATGTTTGACTTGGGCTACATGCACACGACCGTGGTGTGTTTTGCGGTCCGCAAATCGCGGATCCGCAAAACATGGATGGCCTTTAATATAACTGCCTATTCTTGTCCGCAAAGCGTGGACAAGAATAGGACATGTTTTTTTTGTGGGGCCACGGAACGGAGCAACAGATGCGGACAGCACACGGAGTGCTGGCCGCATCTTTTGCAGCCCCATTGAAGTGAATGGGTCTGCAGCCGAAATTGCGAACCAAAATAACGGTCGTGTGCATGAGGCCTTAGGCTACATGCACACGAACGTTGTTGGTTTCCGTGTCCGTTCAGTTGTTTTTTTTTTTGTTTTTTTTTTGCGGATAGGATGCAGACCCATTCATTTCAATGGGTCTGCATAAAATGAGGACAGCACTCCGTGTGCTGTCCGTATCAGTATGTCCGTTCCGTAGCCCCACAAAAAAATAGAACATGTCCTATTTTCCGTTTTAGGCATTGTTACAATGGATCCGCAAAAGAAATAAAACAGATGGCATTAGTTTTATTTTGTGGCTTAGCAAATTGTGGACCGCAGAACACATACGGTCTCGTGCATGTAGCCTTACTCTAGTAGGTAGAGACATTAACAATGGAAAACAATCTAAAAAAGACACTGACGCAGGGGCGGCAGGCGGATGATGACGCAGGGGCGGCAGGCGGATGATGACGCAGGGGCTAGGATGGTGACTCTTGTAGTTTTCTACCATAAACATAAGAGGTTAAATGTCACGTTGCCGGTATGTGCAGTGCAGTCATTATCACTGCGCTTTGTCAGCCCACACGGAGGTTCAGGGACAGTAATACCACCAGCAATGTGTTTCTTGTGAAATTCTTGAAGACTCCTGTGCTTCTAGTAGAACAGCTGCGGCCGCCCCAGATATAAACAGCCGACCTGAAGGCTGTGGTGGAATGAGTGGGAGCTGCCGCCAGAGACTGCGGCCGGGTCCTGCTCTACGTGTGGGGGGATATACAGATGAGTAATGCTGTGTGATAGCAGAAACCACTTGCCCCTTACATTCGTCCTTAGCCGTAGATTAATTTCTTTGTAAATTCCCACGTTGATTCAGTCTGTCCCCTCTGGTTGTCTTAAAAATGACTATAATAATGTCTCGATGAGCAGATCTAGGGGTCTACACTTACTCTAAAAACAGCGCCACTCTTCTCCACAGGCTGTGTCTGGTATTGCAGCTCAGCGGTTAACTTGAATAAAACCAAGCTGCAATACCTCACTGCGCCTAGGGACATGAGTGGTGCTGTTTCTAGAGTAAGCTCCTTTAACTTATTTGGGGGTTGCCTGTTTTATATGTATAGTATAGTGAAGACCACCACACGTGACTTGTTGGCAGTATGTTCTAACATATGTGATTTTTCTTGTTCTCCCCATTTCAGGCTCTTAAAACGCTGCGCAACTCAGATTTAAAGCCGTACATTATATTCATCGCTCCACCTTCTCAAGAGAGGCTGCGTGCACTGCTGGCAAAAGAAGGTAGAAATCCAAAGGTAAGTAGTCGTCCGTGGTATGTATGACTGTGTGTAGTGACCGCATGGTGACAAGGAAACCGCACATGTGTGTGTTTTACCAAGAACTACTGGTAAGTTCCTTGCAGAGATTCTGATGTCTTCTGGCTCTCTGTACATTCAATATGTACTGGAAGTGATTGGGAGTTATGGAAATGGCATATTTCCATAGCCCTGACCCTCTCTAGCCACCACATCCAGCAGGACACGATTGGGGGGGATCCTCGTTTTAGAGCGAGGTCCCGTAGGTTGGGAACCACACTTCTCAGACATACATGGCATTTAAGGTCAAGGTTCTAGATATCGATGTATCCTTAGGATAGGTAATCTATATTAGGTCAGTGAGGAGTCCGCACTCAAGTCAACGGTTGATGAGCTGCAGTACGCCAGCGCGACCACCACACAGTGGACAGAGCCTTCTGCTTCCCGCTCCATTCTGTGTTATTTCTGGTGCCCGCTGAGAAGAGCTGATCGGTAGGGGGTGCCCATCCTAAGGATAGTTCTTCTGTACTTAGAATCTAGACAACCCCTTTAAGGGAGATCATCATCTGATACATTTATGATGAAAGTATAGGTCATAAATGTCTGATAGGTTTCAGTTCCACCTCCAGGACTCCTGTCTCCTTCTCCCCTGTTCACACTCCAGCAAGTGTAATTTATTCCATTGTACTTTGAGTTGCTGAAACGACCACTACTTTACGACTCCCACAATGACGATAGTCCCATAATGTTGGCCTGAAAAGGGACCTACATATGTTCTTGCGGTCAGCCGATGCGTGTGACCTGACGATTATGGTCTGTGACATGTTTTCTGGTTTCCCTTGCAGCCTGAGGAGCTCCGAGACATCATAGAGAAAGCCAGAGAAATGGAGCAAAACAACGGGCACTACTTTGATATGGCCATAGTGAACACTGACCTGGACAAGGCCTATCAGGAACTCCTCCGACTAATCAACAAGCTGGACACGGAGCCTCAGTGGGTCCCTTCCTCCTGGTTGCGGTGAACGGAGGCGCACAGCAACCAGCCCCGGACAGTCATGGTTGGAGAACCAGTTTAGTTCTGTTTTTGCAACGTATGTTTGAGTTATTCTAGAAGATGGCCAGAAGATGTGGCCCAATGTAGAAGCACCCATTCAGGTTTAGTCTAGACCGAGCAAACCGCGCCGACTGACATACCAGCTCGGCGGTCCATGCCAGGGTAATGCGGGACAGTGCGTGATGTCAGCATGGAGCGCAACCTTGTAGGCCTGACCCCTCCCGGGAAAGGAGGACATGTTTACAGACCCTCATTAACCTTCTTGTGGTAGAGAGTGACGGAGTTAACCTTTTAATTAACCAGGAATCTTTTCCGTTCTCACCATTAGGCAGCTGTCCTACCACCCACAGATTAGCCGTCGGCGGTGGCTCCTGTAACGCGTGGCAGCACTGCGGCACTTATATATATAAAGGATGCTCGAGAGAGAGAAGAATCACTGAGAAAGTCTCCTACGTAACTGGATGTACAGATAAGAGATTGTGTTTTAGCAATATACTTTCATACACCCTCCCCCCCCCCCAGCACACATCACACACCGGAGGGCGCAGATTGCGGCGCTGGTTTTTTTTAACCAAGAGAAGTTAGTTTTTAACGGTCAAGGACTTTGCCACATTCCATTTTATAGTCGCACCCGTTGCCAGCAGCGATTCCTGTTTCACAAGTTGCAATGAATGTAAAGCTGTTCGTTTCTCTAAATAAACTTGGGCTACAGTTTCACCAGTGACCTCCTCCTTCCATGTTGTCCTCTCATCCAGAAGGCGTTCATCCGTTCAGTAGCCTCTGGACTGCATGTCCTCCCCATCCGGCCTGAGGTACGCCATACTTCACCCATACTTATCCAATTTTTTTTTAGGTTTTGCGTTGGCCGTACATACCAACCCTCTGGGTGAATTTGGGTTTTTGGAGAAGTTTCATGTTTGCTCCACTTCTAGTTCCTATGATTGGAATGTCCACCTCCGAGCGTAAATCCTGAGCTTGACTTTTTAATAACGAGTTCTCCTCTTTAGCCTTGGCAGCTTTGAGGGCATGACTCCAGCTTAGACATTCTCTGATAGGAGCCTAAGGTAGTCTGAGCAGTTCACACCAAGCCATGTTCCATGCTTTACACTCCAGCTTTGCTTAGATGATAAGATTCTCTTTGGAGAACTGATCATCGGGGAGGGGGAGTTGTAGAGATGTGTTTTAAAGGGGTTTCCCATCACTTTAGTCACCTGGGGGTCCGACCTCCTGGGAAGGGTACCTTAGGATTTAGCAGGACAATGGCCCACCCCATTCGCTTGAAAGGAGCCCTGCTGTGCGGGGAAAAACTGTTATGGGGCTGCAGTGCTGATCATGATCATAAAGTGACATCACGTCATAAGATGGGACTGCCGTGTTAATTATGAATGGTAGATGTTAAAGGGGATGTCTCATCCCAATTGGGTGGGCTTAAGGACACAGCCAGGCTGACCGACGCTCCGCTGTTTCCGTGGCTCCCCTTTTAAAGGACGGAAGCAGCGTAGCTTGTGCCGATACTCTATTTGCATAGCTGCCATCCACGACAATAGGAGTTACGGAAACGGTGGATCACTGGGCCTCTCAGCGGTTTCCGTGAGCCTATGGAAACGGCGAGATAGGACAACCCCTTTAAGGCATTTACTGAATATGGTGTCCAGTTCATGGACTATTAGGCTCCCAGAACCAGAGAAATCTGAGATTTTTTGGAAAAATGATCATTGGGACATACTTCTGGTCACCAATCAGATTGACGAGTGTAACGCTCGGCATCAGCCAGTCTTAAAGGGGACAATACATTGCTGTTATCATGTAGGTGATGAGGATTAAAGGGGTCATATGACATAAAAGGTCTGCTTTCTTCTGGATTCTTGCTTCAGACCTGTGCATTTAAACAGGTATGAAGAGCTGCAGTACCAGACATGCCCATGGACAAAAGTGGCGCTGTTTATATGTGGGGGAGGGACCTTTCTTTCGTCAATACATTTACTAATGTGTATCTACGCTTCAGACTCGGGATATGATGAATGGATGGACGCCGACGGACTGTATGTATTATAAATTGTTCAGTATTAAACTAATTGGTCGTTACGTAAATGGATTTAGGTAGTTAATATCAGATCGGTGGGGGGGCTGACACCCTGCACCCCCACCTATCTGCTGTTTTCGGCAGATGCCAGAAAGCTCCATCCACTGGGAGCTGCGCTGCAGTACCTCTGTATGGCCACTACACAGTGGATGGCGCCTTATGCCTCTGGCTCTGTCCACTGTATAGTTGCCGGACCAGCACATTGGGGGGCATGCAGTGAGTCTCTCCCCTACCGGTCTGATATCTAAGTCCTGGAAGTCACCTTTAACTGTACAGATATATATAATAGCTAGTTATAAGGTGAGGACTGTGGAGAAGATGTGGACTCTACTGTATATGTTTGTGCTACTGTAGGATACATTGATAGACTTAGGTAGGCGCAGATTATAATGAAGGATATGTGTGCACGTGTATATGGAGGTCATCACTTATCTTATTATTTAGGGGAGGGGGTGGCTTGGACTGCTTGATTACTTGAATACATAACGTTACAGACTGTATTACACTCCAAGGTTGCATTCACTATTCTGCAGAGCTGAAATCTCCCAGGATTCTTGCTGGAGCAGTTTTTGTACAGAGCAATGTCTGGTCATTTGCAGTCTATACCCCAGGCACTGTACAATGATTTAACATGCATCTTGGGAGCTCGGCGCAAGCTCATAAATTGCTTCTAATTAACCAGCTGAATTGTGAATGCAGCTCTGGAGCATAATACGTACTGTAAATCAGGATCACAACAAAGAACACTAGAATTACTCTGCTTAGACCAGTTAAATATGTGCATTCTAAAATGGCATTCAGTGGTGATCATTTAAAGGGGTATTTAAAGAGGACCTTTCACTAGTTTAAAAACTAACTATATCTGTGGGCAGAGCGGCGCCCAGGGGTCCCCCTGCACTTACTAGTATGTCTGGGCGCCGCTCCGTTCGCCTGGTATAAGCACCGGTGTCTGCAGCTCCTTCTATTGTACTGGGCGGAGTTTTTGTATTAGGGTTGTCCCTTGCTGCAGCGCTGGCCAATCGCAGTGCACAGCTCATAGCCTGGGAGTCCCAGGCTATGAGCTGTGCGCTGCGATTGGCCAGCGCTGCAGCAAGGGACAACCCTAATACAAAAACTCTGCCCAGTACAACAGAGGGAGCTGCAGACACCGGTGCCTATACCAGGCGAACGGAGTGGCGCCCAGACATACTAGTAAGTGCAGGGGGACCCCTGGGCGCCGCTCTGCCCACAGATATAGTTAGTTTTTAAACTAGTGAAAGGTCCTCTTTAATAAAAACCAGACATCATATAGGACATGACAACCTCTTTCTAACAGAGCTAGAACCAGCCCTGTACCTCACATGGATCCAGAGATCTCCCCATTCATTGCTCTGCTAGATTTATATCAAGCTGGCAGCTCAGTGGACGTGCCCTTTCTCAGGGAGGGGGGTATCCTTTCTTCTGCAGCTCTCTCCTTTAACGGTCACAGCTTCTAGCAGGAGATATGGCTGGTTGCAGTTGAAAATTTATACTGAGCATGTGCGACCTCCTCAGTGAGGTGGATGGAGAAATAAAAAAAGAAGCAAACAGCAGGTGGCGCTATCAAGACAGATTTTATTGAATAACTCGCTGGCTATACTTGAATTTTAACTACTTGCAATTACAAAAGTGTTCAGCTCCGGGTGCTGGTTTGAAAAATGTTGACTATGTTTCGTGGGACAAAACCTTTTACTGGAGCAGAACCGTATATATGCATTGTGGACATATTAACGTATAGCAAATGAGTGGTGGAAAAATTGAATGGAGGGTGCACTGCGCCCTCTATTCATTTCAATGGGGTAGCCGAGCGCTGGGTTGGCTATTTCCGTCTGCCCCATAGAAATGAAATGGGAGCAGGGGCCGCTCGTGCGCGGTGCGCTCCCATTCACTTGTATGGGAGCAGCGCTTGGTGGTGGACAGACCCTGGGGTCCTCCAGCCACAGCTCTCCCCGATCCGTTCTGGTTGTAGGTGCGGGTCCCAGATGTGGGACCCGCACCTATCAGACAATGGGGGCATATCCTAGCGATATGCCCCCATTGTATGTGATGGGAATACCCCTTTAAGACCAGCAGTTTAGACACTAGTGGTGGATCTGCCTGGCGCCTCTATATAACTTTGGCGCATTCCAACGCCAGTCTATATGTAATACAGCTTCCTTGCTGGCTTAAATTTAGACCATTGTTTAAGCCTACGCTACAGACCTTGCCGCCCACGCTACAACCCCTTTTTTTTAGACCTGGCATGAGTGAGGAAAAGTCACAGAATGCAGCGCAAATAACCTTTGCTCAACAATTTGCGGCAGTTATATGCCAGAAAACTGGCGCATATCATTTAGTGAATGACCCCCGAAGTCTCTCTATTACCTTCCCATGCCTAGGACAATTCCTGGGTCGTATTCTTTGCAAACCTACTTGTTTCTGCTTTCTGGGGCAGGGAGACACTGGATACTGAGAATTTGTACTTACACTGAATACTAGTTGTGGGGGTCATTTATCAACCGATTGACTCTGAAGACAGTGGGGGGGGGGGGGGGTTATGAAAACCAGTTCCTTAGAGAACATTAATCTTCTTTTTTTTTTTTTTATGTAGAAAATGAGTTTCTTTTTATGCTGAGCACGATTGTCGGGTTTATCCGGGAATATTTGTTAAAAAGGCGCACTCCTAAATTACATATTATATTTGAAAAAAAGCTCCCGTGTATTACTTTTACATCTTGTGGCGCCCCCTGGTGTCTGGTAGCTCAGTCCAACTTCTCAGTTCCTCTTGTTCTTTAAAGGTGAAAAACTGTTTTTTTTTTTAAAAAATTTTAGTCTTAAACTTATTTTTTTTCATTATTGCGTTCATTTCAACTGGTATAGAGGAACCTATGGGAAAAAAAAAAAAAACCCTGAAAAACTTACAGCATGCCAAAAATGGCAGAATAAAATAACGTTTTGTCTGTAGTGTATTTCGTGTGCTAAAGACTTATTTTTTTTTTTCTGTATAGATTTTACTTTAAAAACCCGCTGTGAAAATGGCAAAAAACTTTTTTTATTCAAAATAGGGAAGATTTATGTACCCCTCGGTGCCAGGATATAGGTGCACAAATCGTTGGAAATTTTGTGCAAGCCCTGGCTTAGCTCCTAGCTGGCATGGATTTCAGATTGAGGCGTGTGCCTCTTAAAGGGGTCGTCCGGGCTTTTTACTATTGATGGCCTATCTTTAGAGTAGGTCATCACTATCAGATTGGCGGGGGGTCCTGTCTCTGTCATAGACAGCAGTGGTGAGAAGTGAGACTGCCTGCACTAATCGCGGGGGTCCCGCCGATCTGATAATGATGACGTATCCTGAGGATCAGTAGTTTGAAGAGGCTTTGGCGAGTGCTGCGGCCTCCTCACAGCTTACCGTATACAATGCCATACGTTGTACATACGCTGTGCTTGATGTTGCAGCCTAGGCCCATTCACTTGAATAGAAGTGAGCTGCGCCTAGACCATGTGACTGATGAATGTGATGTCACTGGCCTTGGAGGAGGCTGTAGCGGCCTCAAAACAGCTGATCAGCGGGGTGCTGGGAGTCCGGTATTGATGACCTATCCTGAGGATAGGGCAGCAATAAGAAAAGCCCCTAAAAGCAGGATGTTCTAAGAGGGAATTAAAAGAACACCAGGGGGCGCCATAACAATGGTGTGGAAGCGTTTTATAAGCGATTCCCATTGAGGAACTGTTCCGTTTCACGTGATGTAATATTCAATGACTGGACGGCCCATTGGATCCTTGTCATACGTTCGAAAGTAAACAGGTACAAGATGGAGAATGTGATGCCTTAACGATTTTATCCTCCATTTTCTAACCCTCATGTATCTGCACTGTGTATGGATGAGATGTCACAGCTCTGTATAAATGTAAGATTCTGAATAAAATCATGGTTGTACGTCTGAGTTCTTCTTTCACGTGGGGCACAGCACTTAGCCTCCTGATACTGCCCGATTGCTGTTGCAATGTATTCATACATTTCCAGGAGGTGTAAGAGAGGAACAGCACAAGGCAGAGTTCTGATAAAAGGTGAGCTAATTTTGAATCTTGATTTCAACGGAAATGAGCAACGCTGATTGTGTGGAACCCAGTGGCGTAACCAGAAATGTAAGATGGATTCCTGGCAAAGTCGCCTTATCCGTTTTTGCCCCCCTAAGGACCAAGAGTCCTGTTTCATAATTCTGTCCAGGCATTCTGATGACTTTTCTACTTGTAGGTTTGTGTTAATAAGGACTTCCTCGTGGGACTAGTTATACCGAACTATGCTCCAGAGGATACTGTGCTGCTTACCCACTCAAGGTATGGGTATAGTCAGAGGAACCCCGGTGATGGGATTAAAGGGAAGTCAGACCACCGCTGATCTGTTATTCATGACTAGGGAAGAGCGAATCGACTTCGGATGAAACATCCAAAGTCGACTCAAATAAAACTTCGTTCTGATACTGTACGGAGCAGGAGCTCCGTACAGTATTAGAATGTATTGGCTCAGACGAGCCGAAGTTATTGCTTGGAGAAGTGTTGCGAGGCTTTGGGTAATAACTTCATAAATTAATTTGTACTGTAAAAAAAACTTTTACCACTTGGAACCGAATCTGGGTTCAGGAAATGGTTTTTTACAGTACAAATTAATTTATGAAGTTATTACCCGAAGTCTCACAAGACTTCGCAAAGGAATAACTTCGGCTCATCGGAGCCAATACATTCTAATACTGTACAGAGCTCCGAAGTCGATTCGCTCATCCCTATTCTGAGGACAGGTCATCAATATCTGTAGTTCAGACATTATTATCATTGTATACCAAGAGTTCTGATCTACATTGGGGGTCATTTACCAGGATTGCTTATGTCATATTTTTTTTTGTCTGAAGAAGTCGCAAGACCCTAAATAGATTTCAATCTAGACGCACGGACTGCCGGAGGAGGATGCATCTAATTTGTGATGAGTCCTGCGCACTCTCAGCGCAGGGGATATCTTTTGGCTAGTTTGATAAATGACCACCATTGTGTTTTAAATTTTTTTACCATTTTCAAGATCTCTGTAGTAGAAATTTTACTTTACGAACAAGTGTGTAGGCGGACTGATCCGAACTCGCAGCATCCTAAGAATTTATGATGGCGGAGTACAGGCCAGTAGACCCGAAGTCAGCTCTGGACACTGGGCTGGGGCTGAAAACTTCTTGTCCTTCCTGCCTGGTTTGTTAGTGTTAGATTTCTTTTACAACGTGCCATACGCCTGCGTTAGGTGGGCACAGGGGTGCACGTAGCCTTCCTCCAGCTCTACTGTTAAAGAAATACTTGGAAAACATTACACACAGAGCATAACCCAATCTCTGGTTGCTGGAGACTGCATGGTTGTGTCCCTTGTCCCATCATGGAGACCGTATAGTGAATCTGCCAGGCAATGAATACAATAAGACCAGGTTACTGGACACGACTGCTCTTTTACTGTCATCGCAGGGACAATCACGCACAATAACTTAACGGTCATGCAGGCTTCACCACGTTTTAGGGACGGCTGAGAGAATGGTGTCTTGGGTTAACTAACATTGTACTGAAGGGCATGGCTGCTCCCAGTGCCATGGATGAAGGTGGCACCAAGCATGTTCTTACGGTTACAACCCCTGGGATTGAGGTCATTCATATTATACAGTGTGTTCTGCTCCAAGCGCACTAGTCGAACAGCAGGTCTTCATCTCGATCTTCAGCCAGGAGGTTGGCCGGCTCCGAGGTCCTGGAGTCCTCCCACTTCGCACGCTCCTTCTCTGCCTTTTCTTTGATAATTTTCTTCTTCTCTTGAATCTTTTTCAATCTACAACAAAATAGAAAATCTCTAATTATTTCATGTGAACATTACTTTGCCTAACGAACATACAATTCTCGTCTCGCAGTGTGCCTTCCTATGTCGGGCAGTTCCGTTACTAGCTCCCAGACTTGACGTTTCTGGCGTTTCCTCTTAAAGGGGTTGCCTGCTTTTTCTTCATTAGATCGGTGGGGGTCTGACTCCCAGCTCCCTCGCCGACCAGCTGTCTAAAGAGACTGCAGCGCTCCTACCGTTTACCATCGCAACTACATCTCAGCCATCCCATTCACTTCTATGGGACGGCTACTTCGTGTTCAAGTTAATAAGAAGGAGCAGTCCCATTGAAGTGAACGGGACGGCTAAGGTTACTTACTTTCAAACTGGTGTTTCTGGGTCCCAAAATGGATCAGTTCAGCCCCAATGCATTCTGAATGGATCAATTTGGCTGCGTTTGGTCTCCGTTGCGTTTTTTACGCGGTCACTAAAACACAGCTTGCAGCATTTTGGTGTCCGCCTGACGATGCGGAGCCGTCCTGACACACAATGTAAGTCAGTGGGGACGGATCAGTTTTCACTGACACAATATGGTGCAATTGACTTTCAATGTAGGTCAGGACGGTTCCGTTTTGACTTAGAATCCCTTAATAAAAAAATAAAAAAAAGTCTGTCACTAAGTTTTGGGCTATAGCGATGCGGACATGCACGACTAGATCGCCGCTATATATCTGTCCTATAGGGCTGTGTGATTTTATTTTCTTTAAAAAAGGATTTTAGAGATATGTAAATTAGTCTTGTAGGTGCCGAAGGGGCTATACGAACCTTCCTGGTGCCCAGCCGTGCCCGCCTGTGAAGGAGCCCAGCACCGCCTATGTCCTCCGAATCTCCTCCTTTCATCAACGATAGATTGCCGTGAGCTCGCGCATGCGCAGTGTCGGTACAGTGTTCCTTCTCTGTGCTGGCATCAGCCTCAGGGAAGGAACTGTGCATGCGCGAGCTCGCGGCAATCTATCGTTGATGAAAGGAGGAGATTCGGAGGACATGGGCGGTGCTGGGCTCCTTCACAGGCAGGCGTGGCTGGGCACCAGGAAGGTTCGTACAGCCCCTTGGGCACCTACAAGAATAATTTACATATCTCTAAAATCCTTTTTTAAAGAAAATCACACAGCCCTATAGGACAGATATATTGCGGCGATCTAGCCGTGCATGTCCGTATCTCTATAGCCCAAAACTTGGTGACAGAATCCCTTTAAGAACAAGTGTTTGCATTATCAGTGCGGATCCGTCTGTGCAGATACAAGACGGATCCGCACCGAACGCCAGTGTGAAAGTAGCCTAAGATCTAATTACACCTGCTCAGCACTGCAGTTGCAATGGCGAGCAGGTAAACTGTGAAGAGAGTGCTGCCTTCTCTTCAAACAGCTGATTGCTGGGAGTCAGCCCCCTGTCGATTTTTGATATTGATGACCTATTCTGAGGATAGGTAATCAGTATAAAAAAAAAAAGTTGACAACCCCTTTAGGACATATTTCACCTATTTTGCAAATCTGACCAGCGTCACTTTAAGTGGTAACTTTAAAACGCTTTGACTTATCTAGGCCATTCTGAGACAGTTTTTTCGTCACATATTGTACTTCATGACACTGGTAAAATAGTCAAAAAAATTCACTTTAATTTACCAAAAAAATACCAAATTTCAATTTCTCTACTTCTATAATACATAGTAATACCTACAAAATTAGTTATTACTTTACATTCCCCATATGTCTACTTCATGTTAAGATTATTTTGGGAATGATATTTTATTTTTTGGGGATATTTCAAGGCTTAGAAGTAAATATTGAAATTTCTCAGAAATTTTCTAAAACCAACTTTCCAGTTCAGGTCTGAAGTCACTTTGTGAGGCTTATCGTACATAATAGAAACCACCCAAAAATGACCCCATTCTAGAAACTACACCCCTCAAGCTATTCAACTGGTTTTACAAACTTAGTTAACCCTTTAGGTGTTCCAGAAGAATGAATGAAAAAGATACAATTTCAAAATGCCACTTTTTTTTTTTTTCAGCAGATTTTCCATTTTAATATTTTTTTTTTTCCCAGTTACAAACCAAGGGTTAACAGCCAAACAAAACTCAATATTTATGGCCCTGATTCTGTAGTTTACAGAAACACCCCATATGTGGTCATAAACTGCTGTACAGGCGCACGGCAGGGCGCAGAAGGAAAGGAATGCCATACGGTTTTTGGAAGGCAGATTTTGCTGGACTGGTTTTTTGACACCATGTCCCATTTGAAGCCCCCCTGATGCACCCCTAGAGTAGAAACTCCAAAAAAGTGACCCCATTTTAGAAACTGCGGGATAGGGTGGCAGTATTGTTGATACTATTTTAGGGTACATATTATTTTTGGTTGCAAGGTAACAAAAAATAGCTGTGTTGGCACAGTTTTTTTTTTTGTTTGTTATTTACAACATTCATCTGACATGTTAGATCATGTTGTATTTTTATAGAGCAACTTATCACGGACGCGGCGATACCTAATATGTATACTTTATTTATTTTATTATGTAAGTTTTACACTATCATTTTTGAAACAAAAATAAAATATCTTGTTTTAGTGTCTCCATATTCTGAGAGCCATAATTTTTTCAGTTTTGGGGCAATTATCTTAGGTAGGGTCTCATTTTTTGTGGGATGAGATGACTGCTAGATTGGTACTATTTTGGTGGGCGTACGCCTTTTTGATTGCTTGCTGTTCTTTTTTGTGATGTAAGGCGACAAAAAAAATAGTTTATTTAGCAGTTTTTATTTTTTACGGTGTTTATCTGAGGGGTTAGGTCATGTGATATGTTTATAGAGCCGGTCGATACGGACGCGGCAATACCTAATATGTATACTCCCCCCTATTTTTTGCCAATTTTTCTTTAACTTTATTTGGGGAAAATTACGTTTTTGTTTATTTTTACTTGAAACTAAATTTTTTTTGGGGAAAGTATTTTTTTAACTTTATTTTTTGTCCCACTTTGGGACTTCAACTTTTGGGGGTCTAATCCTTTACAATACTTTCCAATACTTCTGTATTGGAATGCATTGGCTGTATGAGTAATACTGTGTGTATTACTTATACAGCTTCCGGCTTGTGAGATCCAGGGGGCTGGATCTCACATGCTTGTCACCGGAAGGCAGCGCGATGCCTTCCTTAGGCATTGTGCTGCCTTCCATGCCATCGGGTCCCCCCTACAGCCCAACGGGGACCCGATGGCACCGCCGCCCGCAACATGAAAAGCCCCAGGTTTGAATTGACACGTTGGTACAGGTGTACCAACAAAACTTCCACCCTATCCCGTAGTTTCTAAAATGGGGTCACTTTTATGGAGTTTCTACTCTAGGGGTGCATCAGGGGGGCTTCAAATGGGACATGGTGTCAAAAAAACCAGTCCAGCAAAATCTGCCTTCCAAAAACCGTATGGCATTCCTTTCCTTCTGCGCCCTGCCGTGTGCCCGTACAGCAGTTTAGGACCACATATGGGGTGTTTCTGTAAACTACAGAATCAGGGCCATAAACATTGAGTTTTGTTTGGCTGTTAACCCTTGCTTTGTAACTCGAAAAATTATCAAAATGGAAAATCTGCCAAAAAAGTGAAATTTTGAAATTGTATCTCTATTTTCCATTAATTCTTGTGGAACACCTAAAGGGTTAACAAAGTTTGTAAATCAGTTTTGAATACCTTGGGGGTGTAATTTCTAGAATGGGGTCATTTATGGGTGGTTTCTATTATGTAAGCCTTACAAAGGGACTTCAGACCTGAACTGATCCTTGAAAAGTGGGTTTTTGAAAAATTTTAAGATTTGCTTCTAAACTTCTAAGCCTTGTAACAGCCCCAAAAAAATAAAATGTCAGTCCCAAAATGATCCAAACATGAAGTAGACATATGGGGAATGTAAAGTAATAACTATTTTGTAGGTATTACTATGTATTATAGAAGTAGAGAAATTAAAACTTTGAATTTTGCTAATTTTTGGCAAAATTGGTATTTTCTTTTTACTCCATTTTACCAGTGTCATGAAGTACAATATGTGATGAAAAAACTTTCTCAGAACGGCCTGGATAAGTCAAAGCGTTTTAAAGTGACACTGGTCAGATTTTAAAAAAATGGCTAAGTCCTTAAGCCCCCATTTAACATGCAGAAAAAAAGGTGTACATTTTCTATCCAGCGCACTCAAGGTAACTTTTTGTAGGCGTCTTTAAAGTGGATTTCTGGGATGTTGCAATTGATTGCCCATCAATATGAGATGGATTAGCTAGCTGAACGGACCATGGTGCATCCCCTTCATTGCTTGGCTGTGCCCGGTATTGTAGCTTTGTCTGATTCACTTGAGTGGCAGAGAGCTGAATCACCAGGTACAGACACTGCCACATGAGGGGCTATTCTCATTACAGAAAGACCCTTTAAGAGGCGAAAACAGAAGCAGAACTAGGGTGCAATGTAGCCTTTCAGTTCACGGTGGGGTCATTAGTGAATGATTCCACCGACGATAGCGACTACACGTGTAGTTTCAGACAATATTTTCCATCTTGGCAGATTAGTTTAGCTGTCAACCACTCTAAGGCCTCTTTCACACGGGCGTCAGTTTTTTTGCCCGGATAAGAGCCGGGTGCGTTGCGGGAAAATGCGCGATTTTCCCGCGCGAGTGCAAAACATTGTCATGCGTTGCACTCGCGTGAGAAAAATCGCGCATGTTTGGTACCCAAACCCGAACTTCTTCACAGAAGTTTGGGCTTGATGTTCTGAAGATTGTATTATTTTCACTTGTAACATGGTTATAAGGGAAAATAATAGCATTCTGAATACAAAATGCATAGTACAATAGTGCTGGAGGGGTTAAAAAATAAATAAATAATAATTTAACTCACCTTAGTCCACTTGATCACGAAACCCGGCATCTCCTCTGCGCTGAACAGGACCTGGGGTGAGCTGCTGCATTAAATACCAGTAAAGGACCTTCGATGACGTCACTCCGGTCATCACATGGTACGTCACATGATCTTTTACCATGGTGATTCACCATGGTAAAAGACCATGTGATGACCGGAGTGACGTCATCAAAGGTCCTTAACCGGTATTTAATGGAGCAGCTCACCCCAGGTCCTGTTCAGCGCAGAGGAGACACAAGAAGATGCCGGCTTCGCGATCAAGTGGACTAAGGTGAGTTAAATTATTATTATTTTTTAACCACTCCAGCGCTATTGTACTATGCATTCTGTATTCAGAATGCTATTATTTTCCCTTATAACCATGTTATAAGGGAAAATAATAATGATCGGGTCTCCATCCCGATTGTCTCCTAGCAACCGTGCGTGAAATTTAAGATTACACTTACCGGTAATCACTTTTCCATAAGCCCATGACAGCACCCTTGAGAGACCGCCTCCATCCAGGACAGGAAACAGGAACTTTCGTGGAGAGCTCATAAGGAGGAGCATGGCCCCGAGACCACCAGTTAATCGCAAGAACTTGTCCTAGACCACACTCTTCTCCTTTTTTTTTTTTTTTTTTTTTTTTTTTGTATATGTATATATATATTTTTATATATTTTTTTTTTTTTTTTTTTTTTTGTATATCTTTTTTTTTTTTTTTTTTTATATGAATATCAGGGTGGGAATAAACCCGGGTGCTGTCATGGGCTTATGGAAAAGTGATTACCGGTAAGTGTAATCTTAAATTTCCCTTTCGCCCATGACAGCACCCTTGAGAGACGATTAGAATAGAAATCCCTTTATTTCTTAGGGTGGGACTACCGCCTGGAGGACTTTCCTACCGAAGGCTAGCTGTTCTCTATTGCCTAGGTCCAATCTGTAGTGACGGAAGAAGGTGCTAGGCGACTGCCATGTGGCTGCTCTACAAATTTGTTCTAGGGTAGCGTCAGCCCTTTCTGCCCAAGTGGTGGAGACTGATCTTGTAGAATGAGCACCAAAGCCCCCCGGGGGCGCCTTTCCAGCTGAAGAATAGGCCAAATTAATGGCTCTTACGATCCATCTGGAAAGGGTTTTAGAAGAGGCTGGGAGGCCCTTATTTTTCCCACTAAACTGAATGAAGAGTTTTGAGGTTTTCCTCCACTGACTAGTAACCTCCAGATAATGAGATAGGCATCTTTTTACATCTAAACAGTGCAGTTTTTCCTCTTTTTCATTTCTCGGATCTTGGCACAGGGAAGGAAGGATAATGTCCTGCGTTCTATGAAACATAGAAACCACTTTCGGTAAGAAGGAAGGGTCTGGTTTAATGAGAACCCTATCATCTAAGATGTTAGTGTACGGAGGCGAGGTAGAGAAGGCCGAAATCTCACCAACCCTCCTTGCTGAGGTAATTGCGACAAGAAACGCTATTTTGAAAGACAAGATCTTTATAGGTAACTGTTTAAGTGGCTCAAAGGGAGGTTCTGTGAGGCTAGTAAGGACCAAGTTGAGGTCCCAGGGGGGAATTGAAGGTCCAGGTATAGGCCTAAGCCTGCTGATGGCTTTAAAGAATCTTCGGACCCACGGGTGGCTAGCGATGGAAGAATCAAAGAACGCACTCAAAGCGGATACCTGTACTTTCAGAGTACTTGGCCTCAAATTTTTTTCATGTCCAGCTTGCAAAAAATCTAAAATCCTACACATAGGTGGGGGATTCAAAGGATTCACTGGATCCTTGGCAAACTTCTGGAAGGTGTTCCAAATCCTGAGATAAATAGAGGAGGTGACATCCTTTCTGCAAGATAGTAAAGTGGAAACTACGCTCTTGGAGAGTCCTCTACTTTCTAGGATTTCCCCCTCAAGAGCCATGCTGTTAGGTGTAGCTGCTTCACACTCGGATGATTGACTGGTCCTTGGGATAGAAGATCTTGCCACTCCGGGAGAATCCAAGGGTCCGTCAAGGATAGCTTCCTCAACCAGGTGAACCAGGTTCTTCTGGGCCAGAAAGGAGCAATTAAGATCACTGTTGTTCTTTCCTGTCTCAGCTTCTGTAAACATCTTGGAAGAAGCCTTAACGGAGGAAAGGCGTAGAGGAGCTGGTTCGGCCAGGGAAGGGAGAAGGCATCTATCCCTGTTGGTGAATCTCTCGTGCTGAGGGAAAAGAAACGATGACACTTTCTGTTTTCTCTGGTGGCGAACAAGTCCAGATGAGGACGACCCCAAAGTCGAATTATTTGATCGAACACCCTTTGGTTCAGACACCATTCCCCCTGGTCTAGTGTATTTCGACTTAAGAAATCTGCCACTTTGTTTTCTGAACCTTTTAGATGTATTGCCATAAGGGACGGCACAGAAGGAATTATAAGGGAAAAGATATCCGTTGTTAACCGCATCAGATTTTCTGATCTGGTTCCTCCTTGTTTGTTCAGATAGGAGACCACTGTGGCGTTGTCTGAAAAAACTTTTATAGACTTTCCCTGTAGTAAAGGAAGGAACTCTTTTAAGGCGAAAAAGACCGCCCTCAGTTCCCTCATGTTTTGGGAGTCTAGACTCTGCTCTCTTTCCCAAACACCTTGTCTTAAGTCCCCTTGGCAACAGGCCCCCCACCCGGAAGGACTTGCGTCGGTGGTAAGGGTAACAAAGTCTTGTTGGAACCAAGGGAGCCCCTGGGACAGGTTTACGGGGTTCAGCCACCAGTGAAGGGACTGGATCACTTGGGGGGTGAGTGTGAAAGGTGTATCTAATGGGCGGAAGGAACCCTGCCACTCCTTCAGAATTTGCCACTGTAGGGGTCTGGAGTGAAGATGGCTCCAACTGACCGCTGGTATAGTTGAGGTCATTCTGCCCAAGACCGCCATTGCTTGTCTGATAGTAGGGTTCTCTGCCGATATCAGGGACTGAACCTGTTGTATTAATCTCTGAATCTTGTCCTGGCTCGTTAACGGGAAATACCCTAGATTTTTTCTGCCCGAGATCACCAAACATAATATCCTGAACGGATTTTGGGTCTTTGGGTTCGTCTACTTTCATAGTCGCACGAACTGCTTTTAATAAAGCTTCCGTATCATCGGGGGAAAAGAGTGGCCTGCCCGTGGATTCTTCATCCTGGGACGAATCTGGGCTATCTAGGATTTCTCCCGTATCGCTTTCCTCTAAGGGATCTGAGTCAGATCTATTAGCCGTGCTTGGTCTGGTTCCCAGGGAGGTAGAGGCTACAGCGGGAAAGCTCTTTTTGAAATCCTTCAGGGAGTCCGAGACCTCCGTCTTTACCATCTCCCTAATACTGTGTAAAAGGGATGGGGACTCCTCCTCCACTAGTTTCTCAATACAACTTTGGCATAACTTTTTCAACCAAGAGGGGGCCAGTTTCTTTTTACAGATGGCACACTCCTTCCCTCTGGTCTTTGAAATTGCCTTTCTAGGGCCCTCTTTTGTAGTCTAAATGCAGGAAGAGACAAGAGGGAAAGGAGATTTAGCTTAAAAAAATGAAATAAATGGTGGGGAATGATCCCCCTTACCCCACCAGGAGTACCGGTCTGATCTCATGACCCTCCTGTTGATCGGCGCGTAAGGCACTCTCCTCCTCCATACTGCTGTGGGATAGAGAGTGACTCCCCGGATCCAAGGAAATGTGGCTTCCTGTAAGGCTGGCTGGCTGGGCTGCTGCTGACCGTGCGCCTGTGGGTCCGAAGTCCTCGGTCGGGTCCTGCTGGAAACTTTCTGCGGCCTAAGTAGGAGAAGGCTCTTCCTACTTCCGGAACGCACGCTGCGTGCGTTCCAAAAACCGGAAGTCTCTACCGAGACCCGGATCTCGCCGCATCGCGAGATTTTTAGTTCCCCCTGCGCGCGGCAAAGGAGAAGGCCCCGGCCCGCCTGAGCACTGTCGGGCAGGACCGGCGTGCCGAACGCACCTCTCGGTGAGCCCGGGACTGCAGAGTATCGCCAGCGGAGCGTAAGCCAGACCCCAGCAGCAGCACCAGACTCCGGCCGGCGGCTCCAAGAGGAGACTTATGCCGGAACAGGTAACCCCACTCTTAACACAATTCCTCCGGGGCCCTGCAGCCTAGCTTTTTCTTTTCTTCTCTCCACGAACCGTCCTCTGTCTAGGACAGGAAACAGGAACTGGTGGTCTCGGGGCCATGCTCCTCCTTATGAGCTCTCCACGAAAGTTCCTGTTTCCTGTCCTGGATGGAGGCGGTCTCTCAAGGGTGCTGTCATGGGCGAAAGGGAAAATCGCACCGCATCCGTACTTGCTTGCGATTTTCACGCTTCCCATTCACTTCTATGGGGCCTGCGTCACGTGAAAATCGGACAATATAGAGCATGCTGCGATTTTCACTCAACGTACAAGTGATGCGTGAAAATCACCGCTCATGTGCACAGCCCTATAGAAATGAATGAGTCAGGATTCAGTGCGGGTGCAATACGTTCACCGCACGCATCGCACCCGCACGGAAAACTCGCCCGTGTGAAAGGGGCCTAAGCCTGGCGTTTTGGCTTTCCGTTTGTGAGATCCGTTCAGGGCTCTCACACGCGGTCCAAAACGGATCAGTTTTGCCCTAATGCATTCTGAATGGAAAAGGATCCGCTCAGAATGCATCAGTTTACCTCCGATCAGTCACCATTGCGCTCTGGAGGTGGACACCAAAACACTGCCTGAAGTGTTTTGCTGTCTGCCATGTGGTGCGGAGTAAGACAGATCCGTCCTGGCACACAATGTAAGTCAATGGCGACGGATAATGGCACAGTAGAAAACTGATCCGTCTCCCATTGACTTTCAATGGAGTTCATGACGGATCCGTCTTGACTATGATGCAGATAATACAATTGGATCAGTTCATGACGGATGCATGCGGTTGTATTATTCTAACAGATCCGCCCAAAACGCGAGTGTGAAAGTAGCCTAACATGGTCGTCCAAAATTCATCATCTTGTGACCTAAGAGGGGTCTTCATGTGAGATCGATAGCAATAATGTGCAGAAGAAGTCATGGTTACCTGTAGAACTCTTCTCTTTCACGCTCATCGAGCTCAGTAATGATATAGGACAAGGTACGCTCAATCCTAGGTATAATGACTGGGGAGAGAAGACAAAGAAAGAATGTCATTGACTTTGCTTCCTGGTCAACAAAGATTTTGACTTTATGAATGTTCTCCTAGGGCATGTCCATATATTTTGAGCTCAAGAACAAAATTCACTGACGATGCAAGTAATGGGGTCATTTATAATCCACCCACATGGTATGGTGAAAGATCCTATACTACTAAAAGGTCTACATACCCGAGTCTGCTGCTGGGCAAGGGTATGAGTGGAGAAAATGCAAGGCGGGTGGCACTCTGCAGCAATTTTATTTTTCTTACAATAAGCCACACCTAATCCCCTTTACACCACCTATAGAGTGAGGATGCTCCCTTAGCGCCACCTCACAATAACAATACTTAGTGCCCTCGACACAGTATAATGCCTCTAAGTGCCACCTCCCTCCCAATAGGATGTCCCCTGACCCTGCTTTCACACCTGAGCGTTTCTCAAACGCGCGTTTTACGCGCTAGTGTGATTGACTGCAGTGTCCTATGGCCACAAACGCGCGTCAAAACGCCCCAAAGAAGCTCAAGAACTTGATTATGCGTCGGGCTGTAAAACGCCCAGGTGAGAACCATTTCCATAGGGAAGCATTGGTTTTCATGTGTTGAGCGTTTTACAGCGCGTTTGAACGCGCTGTAAAACGCTCAGGTGTGAACTTAGGGTAAAATAGCCACCACAGGGCGATACTTCTTACTGCATCCAATTTATTTGAATATTCACCTAGCCCACATTCCCTCTGATGAACAGAGTGGAGCAGGTCTGTGACTTCCTGCGTTTAAAGGGGGTTATCAAAAGTATAAAACATGCCCCCCCATATAGATTATACATACCTCGCTCCCGATCCCCACACGGGTGCCGCTGCATCTCCCCGTCATGTGGATCAAAACATCTAACGACAGGGGGAACAGCCAATAGCAGGCCACAACAGGGACGAGCCTCCCTAGCATTGCGGGTGACGCTAGGGAGGCTCCCCCCCCTCCGTCGCACGGTTCAGAAGCGATGCGAGTGCCAGGGAGCGGGATAAGTATAATGTATATGAGGGGGCCCGGGCATTGGGGGGGGTCATGTTTTATACTTTGGATAAACCCTTTAACCACCAATGGCAGAGAATCGGTGAAGCTAACCGCTTCCTGCTTCACCATTTGACTCAACTGTATCTGCATCCTGAGGATACAAATACAGTAGAAATCAGGATATGCAGAGGTCTGGACAATTGGCAGCCTCAGTACGATGCCAGCTGGGTGTCCCTGCTCTACGGCAACCTCCTAGATATTCAATAATGAGTAATACAATATACACAAAAGCAAAAAGGGGGTAGGAAAAAAAATAAGTTTTTAATTTCCTTACCATGTTCTATGGCGTTAACACGTCGGTTTGTGATTTTAATGGCTTCATCTAAAGTGACAAATGAAGTCTGCAGTAATGTACAAGAGAAAAGAGTTGGTTAGTTGCCTTGAAGAGGACCGGTCACCCGCTGGAAATTTTAAATCCTCGTGCCTCCCTCACTTGGCTCCAGTGAATATTGTGGTGGAATTTATTCTTCTGTGCCGTTCCCCCCGTCCCATTCCCAAAATACCTGGGACCATTAGTTTCTGTGGCCAATAAGTAAAAGTGGCCGTGTATAGCCAAGGGGGAGTGAATTTAGTGTTCAGACAGTTCATGCTGATTGGACTCCCCCTTGAGCAATGGTGACCACCCCCTTGGCTATGCAAAACCACATTTCAGGAACCACGGGAGGAAGACTCGGTGGAGCTGTGCCGAATAAGGGAGGTTCAGTGATGTAAAAGTTTTAGCAGGTGACCGGTTTCAGAGTATATAAAAAAATTATTTGCTGAATAAATTAAAAGTTCTACAACTTTCTACAGTTTTACTTTCTTGCCGTTATCAAGCTCTTAGTTTGCTGTCAGTGAATGAGAACACTCAGGTTTGCATTCAGAAGCTGTGTACATGTCCTGTTCCAGACTAGCAGACAGATGGGTGAAGCTACCGATAATGTACTTAAAGGGGTTTTCCAAAGTTTTTTTTTTTTTAAACGGCGAAGACCGGGGACTGTAAAATAAAAAATAAAAACTTACCTTTTAAAATGTCCATCCGATCCTCACTGGGACTGCAGTGGTCAAATGCAGTTTATACTTCATATGACCGCTGTAGCCAATCAATGGCCTCAGCGGTCACATGAAGTTCATGCACATGTGAACAACTGCAGGCCCAGCAAGGATCAGAGCTGCGGGACATTTTAAAAAGTAATTTTTTTTCTTCGTTTTTCTACAACCCCATGCTCCTTGTCAATTTTTTACTCTCAAAGCACTGTCTACACGGCTCGCACAGAGCCTGCTGTAAACACAAGTTTTTATTAACTAGCTACTTTTCTATCCAGGCATGCAAGGGACGGCTTGTAATTTCCTGTTATGGCTGAAATAACTTGCATTTCTTAACCTCTCTCTATATCTGCTTGTGCAGCTGACACTGGCAGGGAGGAAGTAAAGGGCTGCAGTAATTCAAGTCTCCTCCTACTATGGCTTATATTGAAATGAAGGTTTAGCATGGCAGTGATTATAGCTAATAAACCACTATTTATAGAATATAGACTTAAAATGTACCTGACAAGGACTATACATCACGTCAAATGGCTGTAATATTATTGCGTTGCTGTGGTTTCTAGTGTATTGAATGGGAACAAGTTACGTTATATTTAATACATCTGCCAAGTTAAAGGGCTATTCCTATCTTATAAAGTAAGGCCTAGGTTATGCCATCACTTTATGATCAGTGTGGGTGTCATCAAGAAGTATGGGGCTGCATCCTCTTCCAAGTTATCCATGCCCAGTGGCGCCCCAGCCATCCAATTGCCCCATTAACCTAAATGAGTACTGCTGCACATCAGTGGTTGGGTAGCACTGCGGTCCCTTATTTCTCAGGGAGATTCAAACTCCAAGACGTACAGCAATGGTATAACCTAGAAGTGTTCCACCACTTTACGATGGAAGCGATATCAGAAATTCCAGTTTGGTAAATGTCCCGTATACCTCTGAATGTAGATATACAGTGGAGGAAATAATTATTTGACCCCTCACTGATTTTGTAAGTTTGTCCAATGACAAAGAAATGAAAAGTCTCAGAACAGTATCATTTCAATGGTAGGTTTATTGTAACAGTGGCAGATAGCACATCAAAAGGAAAATCGAAAAAATAACTTAAAAGATAGCAACTGATTTGCATTTCATTGAGTGAAATAAGTATTTGAACCCCTACCAACCATTAAGAGTTCTGGCTCCCACAGAGTGGTTAGACACTTCTACTCAATTAGTCACCCTCATTAAGGACACCTGTCTTAACTAGTCACCTGTATAAAAGACACCTGTCCACAGAATCAATCAATCAAGCAGACTCCAAACTCTCCAACATGGGAAAGACCAAAGAGCTGTCCAAGGATGTCAGAGACAAAATTGTAGACCTGCACAAGGCTGGAATGGGCTACAAAACCATTAGCAAGAAGCTGGGAGAGAAGGTGACAACTGTTGGTGCGATTGTTCGAAAATGGAAGGAGCACAAAATGACCATCAATCGACCTCGCTCTGGGGCTCCACGCAAGATCTCACCTCGTGGGGTGTCAATGGTTCTGAGAAAGGTGAAAAAGCATCCTAGAACTACACGGGAGGAGTTAGTTAATGACCTCAAATTAGCAGGGACCACAGTCACCAAGAAAACCATTGGAAACACATTACACCGCAATGGATTAAAATCCTGCAGGGCTCGCAAGGTCCCCCTGCTCAGGAAGGCACATGTGCAGGCCCGTCTGAAGTTTGCCAATGAACACCTGAATGATTCAGAGAGTGACTGGGAGAAGGTGCTGTGGTCTGATGAGACCAAAATAGAGCTCTTTGGCATTAACTCAACTCGCTGTGTTTGGAGGAAGAAAAATGCTGCCTATGACCCCCAAAACACCGTCCCCACCGTCAAGCATGGGGGTGGAAACATTTTGCTTTGGGGGTGTTTTTCTGCTAAGGGCACAGGACAACTTATTCGCATAAACGGGAAAATGGACGGAGCCATGTATCGTGAAATCCTGAGCGACAACCTCCTTCCCTCTGCCAGGAAACTGAAAATGGGTCGTGGATGGGTGTTCCAGCACGACAATGACCCAAAACATACAGCAAAGGCAACAAAGGAGTGGCTCAAGAAGAAGCACATTAAGGTCATGGAGTGGCCTAGTCAGTCTCCGGACCTTAATCCAATCGAAAACCTATGGAGGGAGCTCAAGCTCAGAGTTGCACAGAGACAGCCTCGAAACCTTAGGGATTTAGAGATGATCTGCAAAGAGGAGTGGACCAACATTCCTCCTAAAATGTGCGCAAACTTGGTCATCAATTACAAGAAACGTTTGACCTCTGTGCTTGCAAACAAGGGTTTTTCCACCAAGTATTAAGTCTTTTTTTGTTAGAGGGTTCAAATACTTATTTCACTC
This sequence comes from Bufo gargarizans, assembly GCF_014858855.1. Classification (NCBI taxonomy): domain Eukaryota; kingdom Metazoa; phylum Chordata; class Amphibia; order Anura; family Bufonidae; genus Bufo; species Bufo gargarizans. Next base: position 75,316,885 of record NC_058090.1, on the reverse strand, counting down.
AATGAAATGCAAATCAGTTGCTATCTTTTATTTAAAGTTATTTTTTCGATTTTCCTTTTGATGTGCTATCTGCCACTGTTACAATAAACCTACCATTGAAATGATACTGTTCTGAGACTTTTCATTTCTTTGTCATTGGACAAACTTACAAAATCAGTGAGGGGTCAAATAATTATTTCCCCCACTGTATGTACATAAAGACTAAGGACACAGATCAGGCTATACCTGCAAGGAGGCCAGTTCTACCAGCAGCTCCACAGCCTTTGCATAGTTCCTCTTCAGTTTAGCGAGCTGTTCTCCACCTCTCGCAAGACCCGTTAATTCATAACCTGAGGGTACGAATACAGTGGAGGTTGGAGAGAGGATGCATGTGTACAAGGAGAGACTTGGGAGGGTATAGGAGAGAATCACTCATACTCACTATCTCCTCCTTCTTGGTAATGCTCAAACACAGGTAAGGTCACACCTGGGAGAAGGAAGAACAGTCAGTGTATGGCACGTCCTTCATATCTTGCGTCCATGAATGTCTGACAAGAACTTCCCCTCTACATTTCTATACCATTCAATCCACAGCAGTGCTGTAGCCACCGCCATAGTGGTCACCATATATGACCTTATACCAATGTAGAAGACTAAAGTAACCCAGAAACCACCTGTCAATATGAACAGCAGACAGATGAAGGACATTGTAGATGTATTTTTCAAGGTGTGGTCTACACACTCGAAGCAGCTGAGCTACCTTCATTAGTATAAGTGCAAATTTCAAGGCCTGTCCATGATTAGAAGACCATGGCTGCTTTCTTCTAAAAACACAGCACACCTAGACATGGGTTATGTCAGAGATTGCAGCTCCACTCATCACTGTGAAGTACTACATGTGGATGCTGTGGAGCATCAACTGCGGTCAGCTCCACTGAAGTGAATGGGGCAAGGGGCAATACCACACAACCTGTGGACATAGCCATGTTCTTCTAATCCTGGACAACCCCTTATTGACAGCTATGGCCAGTTGTTACATGCTGGCTAAAAGGAACTGATAAAATGCTCTATAAGCACTGGTTTAGTGGTGTTTTCAAAAAGATTCCTTTTTGACTGTAGTCTGCGTTTTTTTTCAGATGTTTTCCCACAGACTTGTCTATAGTTAAAACCAGCTTGGAAAAAAAAATAATTGCAAGCCTAGTAAACACCACCTGAAAAACCACTTGCCAAGGAAAAGATGTAGCGTGGCAGGAGCCTAAAAGTTACCTGCAAAATATATATATATTTTTTTTATATATGAGTTGGTTTCCTTGCCAGTCTCTGTACAGCCAGGCCTCCTGTGATACCGTCTCCGGTGTGACGAGAAGACATCACGGGAGGGAGGTGCACCTGAACCCCTCATTACACCCTGTCCATTACCTGCCACGTTGTCCTTCTTGGCTCTCACTTTAACTTGGGCTTTATTCACATTCTGGATAATCGTTGTACTGTTGAGGAAAAATACTACATTAGGCCGAGATCAATGGAACCTAACATGAATTATAAGAGGGAGGGTGCCCGGGTATCACTACATTCACATTCTGCTCGCCGTATGTGCTAGGAAAATGCGCAGTGTCTATACAACCACCATTCACCCAACAGAGGCTGTTATTTTTTTAATTTTAAACTACCTAGGGGTGATATATATACATATATATACACACACACACACACACACACACACACACACACCATTGTATGGCTATACCTTGCCATATGTCAAAGATGTGTGTCAGGCAAGTCTCTAGACATATTGCTCCAACGTACACATAGTGTGAACTGAGCCTAACACAGCTTTTAGCTGAACGCCCCAATCCTTTTCCCCCGAAATTTGCCATCAGCAGAGGGAGCGGGGACACCCCCATACATGCGAGACAGCTTCAGTCACACAGTAGATCAAACTTACAAACTCCTATGACATAAGGAATTCTGGTCGTCTCTGTACCTGCTACATCCAGGGACATTAATATTTGGACAGTAGGACGTGAGGGATCAAGGTGTATCTAGAACAGGTTCTGCTCACCTGAAATCTCCTGCAGTGAATTTGGCTTCAGCGAGCGAGAAGGCAGCTTCCCTCATCACCTCCCCCATAAGCATCTTGGTCTACAACACAAAGGTCAATGAGAAACGTAGTTACCTCTGAAGACAGAAATCATATCATCTGTACTTACCCTCCTAGAGACAACATTACACCAGAGGAGCACAGCTTTCCTGGCTTGGAGGCCACAGTAAGTCTTAAAAGGGTATCCTCATCTATGCCATAAAATGTGTGATGGAGGGGGTTGCAACACTCACCTAGTGAGAGAATGGGGGTTCCCTGTTCAGCACACCGGAGAGGAGAAGATAAGGTGTCCACACAGCTATCACCGTTGTAGTTTGTGGGTGCTGCAGAAACTACAGTTGTCCACATAAATGACCACCTTTCCATCTTGTCTCCTCTGGAGTACTGAGCAGTGTCTGGGGAACCTCATTCTTCTGATCAAATTAAGTCCCAAAAGAGGACTTTTCCTGCTCTAGTACATTGGGTGAACAAGTACATCCCTCTCTATAAGACGCTGTATTTGAGAAAGTGTGGTCATGGTGGTTGGAGTTGGAGGCCACAGCTTTTCAGCTGCTGGTCTGTTTTTCTTATGTGCCGGCCTCCACTCCAGATGAGCAATGCCCCTGGGGCGCGTTTCCCACAGGGAACACTCTCATCTGAGACTACCCTAAGAAGTTAAAGGAATAGTCTGGCTAGAAACAGATGCTTTTAGGGTTTTTGTGACAAATGCAAGGCCTGAGATGGTCATGAAGGACACAGGGATTCAAGAACACCAGAATATTAGTCATGCATTGCCCCCTACACCAGTTCCAACCTCAGTGTCTCCCAGTGCTGCCAGCTAGGCACAGTCCCCCATTATTGATGGTATCTGACCCTGCGCCAGTGTTGTATGCAATCTCTCTGACAAGGAAGCTGCACGTTAGTAGCCACCAGAGGGCGCTCACATACATCTTGATCAGCAAAGGGATTACAGCCCTCCGCTCTCAGCTTAGGCCTCATGCACACCACCGTATGGGTTTTGTGGTCCACAAATTGTGGATCTTGCCGCCATTTTTATTTATTTTTTAAACTCGCAAAAACGGCCAAGAATAGGATATGTGGAATTTTTTGGGGGCTGGGCAGTGGCACAGACGTACGGAGGACAGCACAAGTTGTACAGTCTGCATCTTTTGCGGGCCCATTGAAATGAACGGGTCCGTAAAAAATGCGGACCGAAAATAGGGCCATGTGCATGAGGTCTAAGAAGGATATGACGGCCATGTCTCACACATGCCCGTATTTGCCCAGATATAAAATGGTAGTGGAAATAGGTATGATGCATCACTGCTGAAATTTTCCACTCAAGAATTTGGCGCTCAGACAGTCTTTACCAGGCGGTGACTCAACGGGGAGGATTTATCATGAGGGGACTTTGGAAAGTCAATTCTGCAGGCGTCTGCTTTGATGTAATTTGCACCAAATTTATCAAATGTCATATGATGTTTGATAAATTTGGTGCATCTTCAAGTTTAGCACTTCTGTCTGTGTCTACGTTGCCTTTTCCTGGAGTCGGATTGCGGCGTTTTTTGCGTTTTTTTTTTTAAACGTCGCAGTTGGTAAATTTAGCTTACATCAGCGTGACGGGCTAAGCTCGCCCACTTTTCAAAAGTGGACTGGCCAATACACGGCGGGTCTCACCTCTATAATTTTCTTGAGGATCTGTCGGAAGCGCATGGTTAAGGCATCAGACTTTTTCTTCAGCAGGTTGCGTCCCGTTTGGGCGCCTTTCAAACGAGCTTTCATGATGGTCTGAGCCCTTAGGGGGAAATAAAAAAAAAACGGAAATGGTTACAGAGCACAATATAAATCAGCAAAACATGGATCCCGGATGTGATCATGCCGACCACCACCAAGGGTCCGGCTTTGACGGCACCGAAAATATACACTTCCGATTTTCAGACTGCGATCAAACCCTAATCCGTCACAGATTTTACCTGTGCAAATCCACTGCCATTCCCATCCTGTGTGGATTTACCTACAACCCCCTCCCCGGCCCTCTGTCGGACCTTTAACCCCTTAAGTCCTGGGCCCATTTTTGGTTTAGCATTTTAGTTTTTTCGTCCTCACGTTCTAATAGCCATAACTTTTTTATTTTTCAGTTCACATAGCCTTATGTGGGCTTATTTTTTGCGGGACAAGATGTATTTTTTTTTTAATGGTACCATTTAACTTAGGCTACATGCACACGACCCGAGGATCCGCAAAAAAAAAAAGAAAACATATGCCATCCGTTTTTTTTTGCGGATCCATTGTAACAATGCCTAAAACGGACAAGAATAGGACATGTTCTATTTTTTTTTTTGCGGGGATACGGAACGGACATACGGATGCGGACAGCGGATCCGTTAAAATGAATGGATCCGCATCCTATCCACAAAGAAAACGGAACGGACACGTAAAACAAACAACATTCGTGTGCATGTAGCCTTAACATGTCTTTTATTAGAAAACAAGAAAAAAATTCTGTGTGTTGTTAAATTGAAAAAAAAACATAATTCTAGGTTTTTGGGGGTTTGACATCACGGCGCTAAAAATGACCTAACGGCTCAATAGGAATGCGGCGATACCAAACCTGTATAGGTTTTTATTTTGTTTTACTACTTATATAAACTATGTTACTTTAAAAAAAATAAAAACCTTTGCAAAAATCTAACTTTTCTATGCATTGCCATTTTTTGACAGCCATCGCTGTTTTTTTTTATATTTCGGTCTACAGAGCTGTATGAGGGCTTGTTTTTGGCGTAACGAACTGTAGTTTTTATTGGTACCATTTTTGTGGTACGTATGGCTTATACAAAAAACAGTGATCAAAAAATGGCGAATCGCATGTTTTTCATTCTTTTTCCGTTACGGCAGGAATTTTTCAAAAAATATTTTAATAGTTCAGATTTTTTTCGGGAATAGGATTTTTACACTCTCCTTGGTGAGCTGTGCCTCGTGCGCAGCTCAGTATGGAGATTTCCACGGAGTGCTTCTGCCATGGCAACAGATCGTAGCCCCGCGATTTCACTGCGGGGGCCCCGCTCGGAAGGCAGGGGGAGCCACAGAGAGAAGGGACAGAGACCTTCAGCTGAGATTGGGACATCATTTGCGACAATCACCATGTTCCTGATGACAGAAGCCCTTTAAGGAGTCGTCCTTCTCATATCAGTCACCTTGAGATCCTGATCAAGGGGGCAGGGATTTTTCTGGGCTCCATTAATCCCCCTGCACAGCCCTCAGTCGCCCCCTCCCAGAGGCACACTGTCCCGTGCGCAGCTTTCCTCTGCGATACATAAGAACGTGAATATCCGCTTTCCGCCGGCTTGTACTGTCGTGGTCTGGCCAGAACGTCACCCCGCGCCCGGCTGGATCTAGAAGGTCCGTTTACTCTAAACACATCCTATGTTTACCCTGAAGCAATGCTTCGCTCCAGCCACACCTTCAAGGAGGCCATGTCTGCTAAATGCAGATACAGATGGGACATAATCAGATCACTACATTATTAGGCCACGTTCAGCCACGGCAGAATCTGCAACAACGTACAGAACCGTACTGAGCTGACAGACAGACTATTTCCGAATCATTACCTTGCGGAAAAGACACAGACACATTTTAACCTTTTAATGCTGGGATCAGCTGTGGGAAAAATACGACTCCCAGCATACGCACTTGTTTGGCTGTTGTTAAAGCTCCCATAAAAGTGAATGGATCATGCTGGGAGTTGTAGTTTCCCAACAGCCGGAGCGTTGGAGGTTGCTGGCCGCTGTTTTAACGGATAGAGCGAAATCCGAGTCCACGGGATAATATACGTCAAAATCAAAGTGAACGCGGCAAAAATAAAGGGGCAGACAAAATTAGGGCACAGTGCCACTTAAAGGGGGTTTCAGGAGGTAACTGGACAACCCTTTTAACTTCCTGGCATGGGGTGGGGGTCTATTTGTACCAAGACCCCCATGGTTTGGTGCACATTCCCTAGTATAAAGCCATGATTAGGACTGCTTCCTATACATGCTGGAGGAAATCTCCAGGCCCAGATGGTTCCAGTAGTCTGTATTCGGTGAACAGACCACTGATGTATATCATGCCAGCCTTTATGAGGGGTCCATAGCACCACCCGACAACAATTGTAAAATGAGCAAATCCCTTAAGAACACTTTTGCAGGCAATCGCTTATATTACAATTTCCTAATGTGCGGAGTCTCCAAACTGAATATTCGCACGAAGCAATACGTTATCACGAGACATAACATTAAGGGTCCATTCACACGTCCGTTTTTTCTTTCCTGATCTGTTCCGTCTTTTGCGGAACAGATCTGGACCAGTTCTGTACCCATTCATTTTCAATGGGTCCTGAAAAAAAAAAATAATAATCGGACAGCTCAATGTCTGATTTTTTTTCAGGACCCATTGAAAATGAATGGGTACAGAACTGGTCCAGATCTGTTCCGCAAAAGACGGAACAGATCAGGAAAGAAAAAACGGACGTGTGAATGGACCCTAAGACGCAGGATTGAGGTGGTAAAGACTTCCTCCAGTTCAAGACTCTATGTTCAGGGCAGAGATGATGGAGCATGAAGGCTCATAGCAAGATATATAGTCAGAAGACCCCTTTAAGGTGGGAGACGTAACAGATGACAAATATAGTGCTGCACTGAGGTAGGAATTTTTTTCCCCCGAAGGTTTTGGGCTTCAAAATTGGAACAACGAAGGAGTTGTCGGACCCCCAGTGATCACGATTTTCATGGGCTTACCCCTTTAATAGAAAGGTTTGAAGAGACTTTTACCGACTCTACCTGTAGTATATGAAATCTCTACTAATATATATTGTGGGTCCCCAGGAACCCCCACAATCTGCTGGATGTCCACTGTGAGAAAGCTTACTAGCATAAAGCCCTCTGCTTTGGCTAAGAGGGTGGTGGTCCGGGGCCTGAAGGTGGATGAGGTCTGGAGAAACAACCTCGCCCCAAAGTTTAGCAAACTCCACAATGGAGGATGTTGACACTGGACACAACTACTGTATACAGTAAAATAACACAACTGGATGACGTGAGGGCGCTATATACAGGGTGGGTGGCATGCCATTTACTTATAAAACCAGAACGTACCCATATCGAGGGGGTTGTAGGCGTAATCTTACCTGCACTCGAGAAGCAGAAACCAGAGCCGGATTAAAGGGGTTCTGCAGGGACCAAAGCCCTTAGGCATCATCATATGGACAATGCCCTTCAACTGTGCTGATCAGTGGGGTCCGGGGTCAGACCCCCACCAAAAATGTATATCTTATCCAATATTAGAATCCCGGAGAACTCCTTAAAGAGGGGCCCACACTATTCTATATAGCAAATAAAAGAAATGCCAGTGGGGGTTCGTTTCTTGAAGGCCCCCACATCTGATTGGCTGGGTTATGTACAGCCGGTGGAGGATCCAGGGTCAGGGCACCCAACTCGTGTCTACAATTAAAGGGATTCTCCAGGATTCGAAAAACAGCGCCACACCTGTCCGCAGGTTGTGCCTGGTACTGCAGCTCAGGATCCACTGAAGAGAATGGGGCTGAGCTGCAATACCGCACACAACTTGTACACCGGGGGGTCAGCAACCTCTGGCGCTCCAGCTGGGGTGAAACTACAACACCCAGTGGGAGTTCCAAGGACATGTGCATGCTGGGAGTTGTAGTTTCACCACAGCTGGACGTCCGAGGTTGATGACCCACACTGTAGACATTTGAATTGTGGTGGGGAAAAAAACATAGCCATCTTTTTTTTCTTGGATGAGCCCTTAAAGGGCTGTCACATGATGGGCAGGATACCTACATTCCTTAAAGGGGTTCTCCGGGCTTTTAAGATTGACGCCCTACATTCAGGATCGGGTATCGCACCCTCACCAATCAGCTATATGACGGGAAGGTGCGCGCCGTGTGCTGTCTCCCTTCTCACCGTAGCAGCAGAGAGACGGCACAAGCACACGGCGCGCACCTTCCCGTCATATCGGTGAGGGTGCTGGGCGTCGGGCCTCCACCGATCCGATACCCTGAGGATAGGTCATCAATATTTAAAGCCCGGAGAACCCCTTTAACACGGGCAGCTCGGTGGTTAGCACTGGCGCCTTGCAGCGCTGGGGTCCTACGTTCGAATCTGACCAAGGGAATTTAGATTGCAAGCTCCAGTGGAGACAGATAATGATGTCAGCGCCATATAAGTGATTATAAGTAAGAAACATGGAGCCCCCCTTTAAGCCTCATTCACCAGCAGTGACCATGACGCAGGCAGACTAGCACACCGTACACACAGCAGCCATGTATACGTACATCCGGGAGGGGAACACCTCGATCCTGTCCTTGCCCGACATCTTGTCTTCAGCTCAGCCTCAGCCGCCTCTGTTGTCACTGGAGCAGTCACAGGGCTTTAGCGCAGGGTCACGTGATGCGGTGTGCCAGGGGGCGGGAACCCCAGCCAGTCACCTGACTTCGCCTCAGCGCAGACGCTGCATAATCACGTGACTTCTCCTCAGTCCCGATAACAAAAAAAATTCAAATTACGACGAAATTGTTCCGCTTTGAAATATTTTATTCAAGACGTCATTTTATCGCCGTATTAAATTTTGGGCTTTAGAACGTAACTCTTGCTTCATGCTCATTATCCGCTTTCTTGCCACCCCCCCAAACTCAGCGTCGATACTATCAGTCCTAATGGGTTAAAAATTCTCTTTTTTTTGACGCCGCAAACGTTTGGGCAACGGTTTACCACAAGCAAGATGGCCGCCTCGGTCACACTGACGCGCCGCGGCACGTACGTTCTAGGCGCTTTCCCCGTCTCGATGGTTCCGCTTTGTGGTTGACGCATGCGCTTGGAAGTCTTGCCGGGACGCATGCTGATGAAATAGTGCGGCGTGTGCTACAGGAAAGCACCCGGGGCCCAGTCACCGATCTGATCGCGGAGCAACGGAGACGGCCGATACGACAAGTACGTAGGCTGGCAAGGGCATGGCGTCCTGTGTAGCTGCAGGTTTGGAGTTGACCCTCCCTGAAGCTGGTATTACAAGGGTGGCACCGGCCTGCTTGCCCTATAAATTGTACATAAGTTATGGGGTGTGTCCTCCAGCTGTGCACTGTATATGCAGACGTATCATCGGACGTAATTCACACAGGCGTCTATTTGCGGCTTTTTTATCCTCATCCCCCCCCCCCCCCCCATATACTCAAAGTGAATGGGGGCTAAAATGACCCAGAAAATGGGACACCCCTCCCCCCGCGTAGCTGAAGGAACTCCTTTGGTGGTACGGCAACGAGCCCCAAGTGCCTATTTGTGGACAGAGCGATGGAGGCCATAGGAACGAGAGGAGGTGTCAGACTGGGGGGCCGCGCTTACGTGTAGCGTTAGTCTGTGGGACCGGATGACATCACGTGAGTAACCTGTGATGTCATGCTTCTGCGATACTAGTAAATATTGCAGTCAGTCCCCCCCCCCCCCCCCTAAGTGCCGGATAGTGCAGCGTGTCGGGGGGAAATGTGGGCGCAGTTTCGCGTGATCATAAGGATTGCTGTTCTGCATCTCCGTCAGTTGTCAGATCACACAGTCAACGTGGGCTCAGCCTAACCATGTAGCGTCCCGGCGCAGCCGTGTAGCGTCCCGGCGCAGCCGTGTAGCGTCCCGGCGCAGCCGTGTAGCGTCCCAGCGCAGCCGTGTAGCGTCCCAGCGCAGCCGTGTAGCGTCCCAGCGCAGCCGTGTAGCGACCCACCCCAATCGAGTCGTGGACTAAGGTGCTCTTGAATAGTAGAGAAGACTGAGTTATTCAGATGACACGATCACTATGGACCTATGCAATTCAAATGTACAAAATCACTATACAATTTAAAATCTAAAATGTAATACTGCAAAATATAACTATAAAAATAACTCAATAAAAACTAACCGATAAAGAAGTGAGCGCAGACTGTAAGCTGGCCGTGTTCTCAGGAATGGTTGTACATACGGTATACCGCCAGATTGTGCCGGGAGAAGGACAGCGGTGGTGGCATCCAATGTGGCAAAGTCCCTCAAAACCATATCACATTGAGCAGATCTAGTTCCATGTATTCAAACCAGTCGATAGAACTACAGTTGCATAAGGATCCCTTTACCAGACGTGTCCCAGTGACGCTGTAGCTGCATAGACTCCTCTGATGGATGATGCTCCAGTGATAGAACTGTCTGAGCCCAGGTCAGTTGGTCGATGTGCTCTGGGGTTGGTCTCAAAAGCGATGCCGTTGTCTGTCCCTCACTGGCGGATCAGCGGTGACGGGTCTATAGGACCTATTCATTCACCGCCGAACCAATGGCAAATCAGCGGTGATGGGATAACAATTGGAAATAGTTGTTACCGTCTCCTCGCCGGCAGTATGTACCGCCTCCTGGTATGTATTTCCCCGCTCGAACAGGTGCAGACCGCGGTATAGCCGGAGACTCGACTCTCCCAGTACAGGTTTCCTGGCGTCCCACGTGATCGGATTAGAGGCCGGGTTTCAAAGGTCTTCCGGCGCGCTGGTATTTACTCCATATCCGATGGTTGCGTTACATTTCCCTCAGGGTAACACTATTGCCTGCCAAACGCGTTTCAAAACAAGAAGTTTCTTCTTCAGTGGCCATCAGTGTTCAACCCTATAGTCATATCCTTATGTATCCCCACTGGGGCTGTGGTTCTGACTGGGTAGAAAAGGGGGGACGGACCGGATTTGTGATTATCGAAGGTCCTTAATTACACATGTAGTGAACATAGGGGGTCTTGATGAAGAGTCCACAGTTTATCAAAAGGGGTTCGCGTCACAGTTCAAATGTGCAACAATATTATAAAGACGGGCCCATCATGTACCTATATACCAGATGTATATAACAGTAATTCTACTCTGATGTATATCCTATTACTTAAGTAAGGGTTCAATAGGTATCGTCGGCAAAAAAACACATTGGTGGTTTTCATTTGCCATCGTTGCATTTTTATAAGTCTTTCACTTGGTGGGCCTTCTGATTGGCAATGATTCATCAGAGGAGATGATCGGGTGGTTAGGGGTGGGCGCCCATTAGAGGAGATGATCGGGTGGTTAGGGGTGGGCGCCCACCCTGGAGGAGACGTAGAGGTGCTGACAGCTAGACACTGTCGCATAAGGGGGGGGGTGACCAACCCAGGAGCTATAGAAACCCGAAGATCTCCAATTCTTCATTTAAGGCCTTCGGAATAAGGGTCTTGAATTCATGAATTCTTCTGGATTTGAGTCTAGACATTGCCGCTATATGGTCCCCCCTTCCCTTCCAGGGTCTCTTTACTTTTCCGATGGCTGTGACAATGAGTGGTGTAGGATCTTGATTGTGAAATTCTTTGTAATGTTTAGACAGAGTTGATCGAAGCCTTCCTTGATTTTATTAGTATGTTCGGAGATCCTTTTTGCGACCGATATACTGTCTATTACATGGGCGTTTCAACATGTCTATGACGTCTGTTGAATTGCACGTCAAATGATCCTTTATTTCTAAATTGAAGGAGTTTTTGGTAGATCGTACATTGGTAGTTCTTTTCGGAAATTTCGTTATTTTGCAATTATTGCAAGCGCCACATCGGAAGAATCCTTTTTAAATTTAGCCAATCATTTGTCTCCTTTTGTACGAAGGTGCAATTTGTAGGCCCGAATTTGGCGCTTTAGTGTATGTAATTCTTGGGGTCTTGCTCACTTGTGAACCTATAATTTTGGCTTCCAGTAAGCGGTACCAATATTTTCCTATTATTTTTTTCTACTTTCCTGAAATCACCACTGAGGCAGAATAATCCGTAGGGTCTCGTCGGCATCTGTATTAGCATTTTGTTCGAGATAGGAAGATGCCCTTTCCAGTAATCTAACTTTTTGAAGTGATGAATCGAGTATTGTTTATTTTGTAATTGATCGCTTACTTTTTGTGCCCCTATCTAGAACTGATCATTGTGTGCACAATTCCTTTTGAGCCGCCTAAATTGACTAGTCGGTATATTTGTTAGCCACCTAGGTAGGTGGCAACTCGAGAAGAGTACATGGCTATTTCTAGTGGTTGGCTTCTGGTAAGTGTTACAAGTCTTGTAACTGTTATGTCCAGGAAATTGCCCGTTTCCCTACTGATATTGGTAGTAAATTGCAGGTTCCGATCATTGGTGTTAGTTTCTTGTATAAAGCTATTGAGAGCCTCTTCAGATGGTTTCCAAATGAAAATGATATCATCAGTATTCCTTCGCCATGGCACCAGGCTCACCCCAACTTTTTTTTTTACTATAGTTCTAATTTTTATTTACAGATCAGAGGGACTGCCATGGGCACCAGGTTCGCCCCCGGTTATGCAAACCTATTCATGGCACATTGGGAGGAAGAGATCATACTGGGGGTGAGCCTGGTGCCATGGCGAAGGAATACTGATGATATCATTTTCATTTGGAAACCATCTGAAGAGGCTCAATAGCTTTATACAAGAAATGAACACCAGTGATAGAAAACAAAGGAGACAAATGATTGGCTACATTTAAAAGGATTCTTCCGATGTGGCGCTTGCAATAATTGCAAAATAACGAGATTTCCGAAAAGAACTACCAAAAACTACTTCAATTTAGAAATAAAGGATCATTTGACGTGCAATTCAACAGACGTCATATACATGTTGAAACGCCCAGTATATCGGTCGCAAAAAGGATCTCCGAACATATTAATAAAATCAAGGAAGGCTTCGATCAACACTCTGTGAACATTTGTGTAATGTTTAGACAATCAAGATCCTACATCACTCATTGTCACAGCCATCGAAAAAGTAGAGAGACTCTGAAGTGGGGAGGGGACGACGATGACCATATAGCGGCAATGTCTAGACTTGAATCCAGAAGAATTTATTAATTCGAGACCCTCATTCCAAAAGGCTTAAATGCAGAATTTGAGATCCTCAGGTTTCTATAGCTCCTGGGTTGCTCGCCAGCGCGCTGGAAAACCTTTGAAACCCGGCCTCTAATCCGATCACGTGGGACGCCTGTAAATAACTAATGGAAGAATAAAGTTACGTTAAAACCAAGCACACCATTGTTTTTCTTGTGAAATTCCCAATAAGTTTGATGTGTCACATGACCCTCTTCCTATTGAAAAAACAAAAATTGGATTCAAAATGGCCGCCATGGTCACCACCCATCTTGAAAAGTTTCCCCTCTCACATATACTAATGTGCCACAAACAGGAAGTTAATATCACCAACCATTCCCATTTTATTAAGGTGTATCCATATAAATGGCCCACCCTGTATATCTGCTCAATGTGATATGGTTTTGAGGGACTTTGCCGCATTGGATGCCACCACCATTGTCCTTCTACCAGCACAATCCGGCGGTATCCCGCATGAACAACCATTCCTGAGACGTGTGCGAGAACACAGCCAGCTTAGTCTATTTTTCTTCTTTATCTATTGGTTTTTATTGAGTTATTTTTATAGTTATATTTTGCAGTATTACATTTTAGATTTTAAATCGTATAATGATTTTGTACATTTTAATTGCATAGGTCCATAGTGATCGTGTCATTTGAATAAATCACTTTCTTCTCTACTATTCCGGATGTTACAGAGCCTGTTCCGTCTTTCCTTTATATTATGTATTTAACATCGCCCATCCACAGGGTAGTGTTTTATCGTTGTGGTCATTTGGAGATAGCCGAGCACTGTACTCTGCAGTCCCCGGTGAATAGAGCAGTAGAGGGGGGGGGACTCGTGAACCCCCATCCTTCTCATAAAACCACTGGACCCCTCCAGCGATCAGACCCTTACCACCTCCCCTGTGGATCTGTGATGAGATGTTCTGGTCAGACATCCCGTGTAGCGCATATTCACATGGGATGCTGGGGATTTGCGCGGTACTAGCCACGTCGAGGCGATTTTAAGAAATTTTCATACCCCCCAGAGCACAACCCACAGTGAGAACAGGCACCCCATACCCTTCAGAACCCCCCCCCCCCTCCCCAAATGGATCGGGTTTGTGGGTCGAGCATGTGTATGCACTGCCTTTCTAGAGACGGGCATGTAGAGCTCTCTGATATCTCCGGTGCTCCTGTAGAAATAAATGGAGAGGCTGCGCAGATGTCCACTCCACCGGGGTGGTACAGGGTCCCCACTCTTGTCTTCTGCTGAGACCCCCACCGATCTAATATTTGGATAGATGTGAGTTGACCAGACCCACCTTTCGTCTTGTGTGTGGGAGCCAACCTTCTGTCTGCCTTCATGGAGAAGGAGGATTGTTGGATCTTGAAACACCCAACTGTCCCTCGGGCAGATAAAGCACCGCTAGAGGCGTCTAGTAGGGGCTTCTCGGGAACACATGAACACTCGGTCAAGCCAAGAGTGTATGGGAAAGTTGGGTGGAACAGTTGTCAGCAGATGCCTGTCTAGAGGCGCTGGCCACCTTTAGTTCCATTTATGAAGCCTGTTAGGTCTCCCTCACAGAGATGAACATTAGCAATAATGGGGTATGAGAGGGGGGCAGATCCTCTCTTGGGTTGAAGTTTTTAGGCTTCCCGTCCACATTGGATAAAAGGCGGCCTGTGTGAGACTGAAGTAGAGGACGGCCACACCATTGTTTGCTGGGGGAATGATCTCTTACGTCACAGGTTGGAATGAATGGGTGACCATGTATGCCTCCATCCAATACCAGGACAGGGATATGTTCTGCATAGTAATGTATCAGAGATATGGGACCCGAATATGTGTCTATATACACTGCTTGTTTAGAAGAGGGCACAATACGAGAATGGACAAGCAGTGGTGGTGTGCGTAGACACCAAGACGCTGGGACTACTACACATCACAACATCATCTCCTTCCCTCTACCTGATGTCCGAACATTGCACATATAGTACTTCAGGGGCCTGTACTTTCTGCAGGTCAGTCTACTATACCCACAGGCAGTTCACCATGGAGCAGTAGTCTCCCACCAGCTGTTAGGAAACTACAACTCCCAGCGTGCGCTGACGGCTGAGGCTTGATAATCATGTATGGTAGTCCACCATCCACCCCCAGTGTAATGTCTAGGGCAGGGGTAGGCAGCCTCCGGCACTCCAGCTATTGTGTAACTACAACTCCCAGCATGCATACTTTTCTCTGGACATCTCAGAACTCTCATAGAAGTGAATTGAGCCTTGTTCAGACAAGGGGGGGAGCCCGGTGGCCATTCCTGTAGGAGCTCTGTTTCCCCAGTGTCCTGTAGTTTGTAAGGCAGGGAAGGAAATCTGTGAAAATCAGGGATGACTCAACAAACAGCTTCCCCTATCTCAGCTTCCTGGACCTTTGGTAGGGGGTTTGAAAATCAGCTTAAAAGGTTTTTTTCAGGGCCATAGTATGCCCTGATGCGATCAGTGGGGGTCTGACCAGCAGTTAGTTGCAGCCACAGGTTGTCTAAATAGTGTACAGAGCTGCAGTACCCGAGGGTGACCACTACACAATGTACGGCGCTGTGGTGTTCTGGCACTGTCCACCTCTGGATATCCAGCTGATCGGCGGGGGTGATGGAGGCTGACCATCTCATATTGATAGCCTATCCTGTGGTCCTGTAAAAGAGGACTTGCATACCTTTGCAGAGGTATCATCCGTGACTCGGGAGCCTCCCCCACTATTGGCGGGATTGGCGAGAACCCTGGATGCCAGCCAGCTTTTGACCGCGTTCACACATTGCAGATTCTGTGCCTAAATCCTGACCAAATCCTTTGCAGGGGAATACAATACGTCTGTGGGTTTTATATTATGGTGCTGTACTGTATAGTGGGTGACGGTGACTAATGATGACGGTCCCTGCCTTTCAGGATGCCTGCGTTGAGTTGTCGGTTTTACCAGCACAAGTTTCCAGAAGTAGACGATGTGGTCATGGTCAACGTCCGCTCCATTGCGGAGATGGGCGCCTACGTCAGCCTCTTGGAGTATAACAACATTGAGGGCATGATCCTCCTCAGCGAGCTCTCCCGAAGGCGTATCCGATCCATCAACAAGCTCATCCGCATTGGCAGAAACGAGTGCGTGGTGGTCATAAGAGTCGATAAAGATAAAGGTATGTGATTATTTTTTATTATATTTTTTATGTATGTGAGATCTCCACATTCATTGCTCTGCTAGATTTATATCAAGCTAAAAGCTCGGGGGCGTGTCTTTTCTGCTGCAGCTAAGGGGGCGTGTCCATACTCCACCTATCACAGCTCAGGAGGCAGTTGAAGGATGGAACTGAGCATGTGCGGCCATCTCAGTGAACAGGTCAAAGAAATGAGAAAAAAAAACAAATAGGTGGCGCTATACAGATACATTTTATTGGATAGCTCAGAGGCTATGCTAAATTTTTAATTACATGCAAATATAAAAGTATTCAGATCCAGGTGCTGGTTTAAAAACTGTAGAATATTTTCTGGGGGACATCCCCTTTAACCCCTTAAGGACCGATTTACGTACATGTCTTTAAACATGGCACGAGCGCCATAGCTGCGGGGTTTCTGCGATTTTAAATAGCAGAGACCCACGGCACATTTTACCCTTCAGATGCTGTGGTCAAATGTGACCATGGCATCTGATCAGTCTGGAAGCGGAAGTAGCGCGCTTCCGGTCTGGTAACGGCGTTCCCCGGCTGAGATCGGGGAACGTGTTACTTCGCCTATTTTAGGAATATACCAATTCAGGCCACTAGGTGGCAGCATTGTATTGTTGTATTCCAAATGAAGTCTACAATGATGGCTGTTTACCCATCGGTGAACACAATGGGCAATCCAATGATTGCCAGTTATTGTCACCCAAAAAGTAAAAAGAAAGTTTTTACAAATATAAAAAAATGAAAAAACATAAGTTTAAAATCACCCCCCTTTCCTTAAAATAAAAATACTTAAGCAATAAAAAAATAAACATCATGGGCATCGCCAAAAATAAAAACTGCCAATTTGCCAATTTTTTTGTCACTTCAACTACCCAATATTTTTTTTTATAAAAAGTGATCAAAAAGTCGTACACACTTCAAGTTGGTATCACTGAAAAGAACAGATTGTCCCGCAAAAAATGAGCCCCCACACAGCCCCGTACACATAACTATAATAAAGTTATAGGGGTCAGAATATGGTTTATACATTTTTTTATTTTTCCCTCAAAGGATTTAATTTATTTTCAGTATTAAAACGCAAGAAAAATTATTTAAGTTTGGTATCGTTGGAACCGTACTGACCTGGAGAATGAAGTTAACAGGTCTATTTTAGCGCATAGTGTACAGTGTAATAAAAAAAAAAAAAAACCTTTATCAGAATTGCGTTTTTTCCCCCCCAATTCTACCCCATTTGGAATTTTTTTTTTTTCCGCTTCTCACTACATGGTATGCAACTGCAAATAGCGCCATTAGAAAGTACAAATTGTCCCGCAAAAAATAAGCCCTCATAAGGCTATGTGAATGGAAAAATAAAAAAGTTAGGACCATGGGGAGGCGGGGAGTAAAAAACAAAAATGCAAAATAAAAAAATGGCCTGGTCCTTAAGGGGGGGTTAAGGGAGTATCATTCTCTTACAAATATAGTGCAGGTCCCACCTCACAGGATCCACATTCGCCAATTCCAGCTGCCGCGTTTTATTGTGCATGGCCATCTCCTTTTGCCGCAGAAAAAGCAAAATCACCAGTGTTGCCGGCAGTGTGATAAATCTGGCTCTGTTTTCACCAATATTTGGGACATTTTGAAGGGAATCTATCACCAGGTACCAGCCGTCTGCATAGACATATAGCTGTGCTTCGCCTGATTAAATTGCTGTTTTTCTTTAGTTGATCGGAGCCTCCATTCCTGAGTTATGATACTTTTTCCAAATATGTAATTAGGACTCTTGGTGCAATGTGGGCGTCACCATTGCTCTTGTTGCACCAAAGCCCCGCGTCTTTCTTGGCTCTGCCCCTTCCTCACTGCTTTGACAGGGCCAGGCGGTCTCTAAGCAGTGAGGGAACGGCTCGGCTTCAACTGGATCAATGGCGATTGTTGCCATTTGCATAGGAACGACGCGTCGGATGAACTAGAGAAAACCAGCGTTTTACCACCGCTATGTGACTACACAAACAGTTTAATAGGGACAGATTCCCGTTAAGACTCGCCTCAGCCCGTCCCCTCTCTAGACACACGTCGGTAGACCCCCGGGTCTGTCGGGCAACTCTCGCGGCTGTTAATTTTCTCTTTGATTTTGCCTCCTCCTCCAGGATACATAGATCTGTCTAAAAGAAGAGTTTCGCCGGAAGAAGCGCTGAAATGTGAAGATAAGTTCACCAAGTCCAAAACTGTGAGTAAGATCCTGTGCTGGCGGGATAGTTAGTGGGACGATGAATTGATTGCTGGGGGTCCGGCGGTAAGCATGGCGGCCGGGGGCGTGTAGTAGTATTACACATGAACAGGGTATAACCCTGCGGTACGTGAATCACGATTCAGCGCCATTTGATCTATAATAACACATAGTCGGCTGCTTTCTATACATTTGACCTATGTATGTAGAAAGCACCCAGTGTATACTTAAAACGTATCCTTAGGGCCCCCGTTCACCCAGTGGAGGCCAAAAGAGTGTAGGTATATGCTGGTATGACGTACAGTTTACTTTTATTAACCTGGTAGCCCACGGGCAACGCATGCCACTGTGTGGCTATACAGCGGCGCATGCGTCCACCTTATGTTCATGTCCGGAATTCCCACTTTGTACATTGACTGACTTTGTATACACGTGGCATTATTGATTTTTGTAGTGATCACAAGTTACAGTCTGCGTTATACTCCAGAGCTGCATTCACACTTAACAGCCCTGTGCTACTGAGGCCAGTGATTGGCTGCAGCAGGGTCTGGAGCATACGGGCACTTCACCGCTTATTACAGTGCTGGAAGACGGCAGGAATTGGTAAATATAGGCCGCCATGGCTGCCTGTTTAATAACTTGGACAAGCCCTTTAAGCTTTCCGTAAGCTGCCATCAGTGACAGTTGTCATCTTATGTCCCGATGCAGGTATGGGGACTATCAATTTGTTGCAGCGATCAGCGAGGTGCTAGAGCGGACATCTAGTGACTTCATGTCGGCAGCAGAAATATTTTCTGATTTTGTGTTTTCCGCCGCGCTCCTGTAATTCCAGGTTTACAGCATTTTGCGTCACGTAGCGGAGGTGCTGGAGTACAGGAAGGATGACCAGCTGGAGAGCCTGTTTCAGCGGACCGCCTGGGTATTTGATGAACGATACAAGAGGCCGGGCTACGGAGCCTATGATGCCTTCAAGCAAGCCGTTTCGTAAGTAGCTTCTCGTCTTTTTTTTTTTTTTTTTTCATTGGAGTTGTCCAACCTATTTGTTCTGGCACTGGACCCCCGCCGATCAGATAGTGGTGGCCATCACTTGTAAAGAGTTGGACAACCGCTTTAAGTCGTTATACACCGATTATCCGTCCCTTTTCCTATTCTGACTGTGGATTCTAGGACTGTACGGGGATAGAAAAGAAGTAATACAGATTATCAGGGTGTGCTTTCACACCCGTCCAGCAGAGGGCATCTGAAGGTAGATGTAATACAATTCTAAATGCTGTAAGGCAGCGCTCATCTGTTAAAGGGGGTGAATACATAAGCAGAGTAGTAAGTGTATACCGACCTCCCTAAACGAGGTTTTTATTAAAACATTTTTTATTCCTTCAGGGACCCTTCAGTTCTGGATGGATTGGATTTAACAGAAGAGGAGATGCGAGTTCTCATTGACAATATTAACAGGCGTCTCACTCCACAAGCTGTAAAGATCAGAGCAGGTAAAGCGCCTCCGCCTATGGTTGCTGGAGGAGGGTGGTCCTCGGTGGAAACCCCCTTTTAAACCACGACTTGACGTGAACTGTAGCTGGTGTCCATAACTCTCATTCATGTCAGTGAACGTGGTCGATGAGTCTGTTCTGATGTATGAATGTACTGCTTACCAGGCTTATGGTCTCCGTTTTTTTTCTTTTCCTCGTAAGATATTGAAGTTGCGTGCTACGGATATGAAGGCATCGATGCCGTCAAAGATGCCCTGAGGGCAGGACTTGGCTGCTCAACGGAAAATATGCCAATCAAGGTAAAGCAGGGCATGTAACGATGTAAAATGTGTTACTGTCATGGAGTACATTGCAGCGCTCTCCCCATCCGAATCCACCCTAATGATATGTGATCTGTGCAGATAAATCTGATTGCGCCGCCTCGGTATGTGATGACCACCACCACCCTGGAGAGGACGGAAGGCCTGTCCGTGCTGAATCAAGCAATGTCCGTCATCAAAGAGAGGATTGAGGAGAAAAGAGGCGTTTTTAATGTCCAAATGGAGGTGAGGCTTTATCATCCGCTAACAACACAGGGGGAAAAAAAAAAACATAAAAAACGAATACGCTGTCAGTTTTTCCTGGCTTTTTTGCATTCATGTTTGTGTTCATTTTCCATCTACCATTTTTTTTTTAACGGCCGTTTTGCATTTTGTATCAGTTTTTAGTGTCTGTTAAAAAACTGATGAATTTCATAAGAAAACTGCACAGACTTTAGGATGTGATACTCGAGAGAGAGGTCATCAATACCTGATCCTTGAAGGCCGACTCCCAGCATCTGTCTTCCCATAGCACACCGTCATACGTTGTATGGTGGCGGAGCTCATCCCCATTCACTTGCATAGAACTGAGCTACAGAAAGACCACGTGATTGATGGACATGACCTCGCAGGCTGCGGAAGTGGCTGCAACCCCTTCCAACGGGTCAGACCCCCACCAGTCAGATGGTGAGATGACCTACCCTGAGGAGAAGTCATCAATATGACTCCAGTGACGTGCAGCCGCAGGCCCACCTCTAAATCCACGTGTTGCTTGCAAATTCAGTTACAAAGGGTGACTCCTATGGAGGAGTAGAGAATCCTGACCATGCCCTGAGTTTTTCACGATTTTTTAGATTGGGTTTTTGAGACCTCCTCCATGTGTATTGGACTATGAATTGTGGTAGATCCACACCAAACTGGAGCCTTTCAGGTCTCCGATCTACGGGCAGCATAGTGTAGAGACTGACATGCTGATTTCGGTTGTGTGTCATATATGAGGTTAATATGAAGGCGTTATAGAGTACTTACATGTTAAATAGTGCGGCCGGCCAGGAATCCAATGATATGCAGGCGCCCCTCACCCTCCAGATGCTGAGTGATAGGTTTCTCCTTATTACTTAGTCCTCAATAATGACTTCAAGTGACTAAAGAAATCAGCGTCTGTCCCTACACGACCTTGCCCTCCATGGATGGCCTAGTATGTACCCCATTCACATGCACTGGAATAAAGGAGTGGCTTTTGCTCCATGCCATGGAAACTCTTAATGGATTGGCCTGCAGAGGGTGCTACGAGGGCTCGTCCCCTTAATGTAAGGCACATGGGGTTGCTGCTGGGATTACATATCGTTGAGGTGTGCTGACACGTTCATGACGTGGACACAACCATCTGAGATGTATGAGCATGACCTTATAGTGTTACATTAAAGCAATTAAAGGGGATGTCCCATCTGTGTGTCATGTATGGCATGTCAATAGGATAGGCTATAAATGTCCGCTGGGCGCAGGTCCTGCTCCTCTCTCAAGAATGGGACTTGTCCTACACGTTCACACAGTGTGCAGTCTGACATTCAGCATAAACCATTCCCGTCTTCCAAATAAGAGGACTGTTCTCTGTGGTCTAACTCGTTTATTGGCGAGTAATTTGATGTGATCAATCCATTGTGTGGTAAAACTGTAAGAATACAAATAACATGTATAAGTATAAAGCATTGAACAGCATGTATTATAACATTACATGAACACTGGGCACATGTCCAAAATGGCTGCCTATACATGGATTTCATGTCTAGCATCTAACAGTTAAGACAACCTCCTGAGTACCGATTAGAACTAGCTGGACTGCTCTACATAACAGAAACCTGAAACAAAGGTAGAAGTCTCGCCAGATATGCTTGCAAAAGGATGGCCGAGTTTAAGAAGATCTCAGCTGGTGTGTCCTTGATGACTGAGACCGGGCTTCTCTTTCCCAGAATGTACTACACTCACACAATGCTTTGCACCTCCCAACTATACAATAATCTTTACTAACAGACAAACAAAGTGTAGTACATCGTTAAGACCGCTAGATGGCGCTATTACCGAACTAATAACTACAGCAGAATGAAATAGACGTCATCTGAAATGAATCTCCCTGTGCTGGGGCAGAACAGGCTGCAAGTCCATGGTCACCTGTCTATTCAATGCACTGGGGCTTCCGAAAATAGCCAAGCGAGTGCTCACTAATTTCGGATGTCTCATAGCGGTGAATGGAGAAAGCTGGTCATGTGTAGGTTAGGTTAGAATGTGTCAGTAGATAAGAACCATCTAGACTGCCCAATGTGCACCTTGCACTCCATCCACAGCAAGGCCTAGTTCCAGGAGCAGGTCCCAGAGGTGGGACATTTATGGTCCAGGATGAGATAAATATGGCTGCCAATGCTACGTCTGTCCATAGGTTGTGTGTGGCATTGCAGCTCGGCTCCATTAAAGGAAACTTATGTAGGGGTGTGGCGTTGCAGCGACCATGTTGTTCTGTTCCTGGACAACCCCTTTAAGCCTCTGTTCATGGGTTGGGTCTGTGTTTGCCCACTGATAAATGAGGTCTGTTAACCGTCTCCTTTTCTGTTTAGCCCAAGGTGGTCACAGAGACAGACGAAACAGAACTGGCCAGACAACTGGAGCGACTGGAGAAGGAGAACGCAGAGGTGGACGGAGACGACGACGCAGATGAAATGGAAGCAAAAGCAGAAGATTAAAAAAACAGATACAATTCCAAACACCAGCTCCACAATCTGGCCGCAACGTATCCGTATATTTCCCCAAATCTAACATTTTATGCAGTCGCCCCTGATCTAACTCTTCATTCCAGTCTACACCGAAGACTATGAAACCTGTAGTTCCACCACAGCGTCCCTTCTATCTGCCTCTACAGGACTTGTGATGGCCTCTCAGAGCTTCTCCGAGGCATCAGGGCATGGTTTTATATGCTCTCAATCCAAACTCATGTAGGACACCTCTCCTTTGGGTTAATGGCAAGAAGCCACCATTGTTGTCACTAGTAAGATCTGATCTTGGGTTTCTTGCATACAGTTGGTCACAGTTAAGCCCTGGGGTTTTCACATGTCAGAGCTGAAGTTGGTTGGGGCTTGGTGTCCGGGACCACTGGAGAGGTCTTGCATGTGCAGTTCCTTTCTTTTGACATGTGGGAAAACCTGTTTAAAGGGGTTCTCCGGGCTACAGATATTGCTGACCTTCGCTAAGGCTAGGTCATCAATATCAATCTGTAAACCATCTACCCAACCAGTCAGTGTACGGAGCTGGAGGCAGATGGCTTTGTACACTGCCGTGACCGTGCCAGGGTGCAGCAGCTCACCGCCCGTTACATGAATGGGAGGTGAGTTTCAGTACGCCGGTGCAGTAAACCACACAGCGTATGGAGCCTTCTGCTTCCAGTGACTGGCTGCAGTGGTGACGTGTCATCGCTGCAGCAGCCAAACTGGATGTTGATGTGGGTAGACCCGAGACATATGGCTCCTAAGGGGGAGAGATGTAAATGATTCCCACTGCGGGTCCGGACATCCTGAGGGCTCTGCCGAAAAGGTCCCCAAGGGTGAGCAACCCCTTTAAAGCATTGGATAGGAGATAAGTGATTGGCAGCGGTCCACAATGATCCTGAGATTGGTCATCCGTGCTCCTCTGACATGCATGCACGCTGTGGGGCTTCCAGACGTAGCTGAGCTCTTGTACTCTGCTGCCTCCGGAAGTCCCATAGAGTTGGATGGAGCGTATGTGTCGGCGGGGGTCCGACTGC
Source organism: Bufo gargarizans (assembly GCF_014858855.1). Taxonomy (NCBI): domain Eukaryota; kingdom Metazoa; phylum Chordata; class Amphibia; order Anura; family Bufonidae; genus Bufo; species Bufo gargarizans. The sequence goes on along the minus strand of NC_058090.1, from coordinate 75,292,941 downwards.
TGAGCTTAGCACCTGAGGAGATAAGTTCCTGTGATGGGACAATCCTTTCATTATGCCATGTGGACAGTTCTTCTTCTCCAGGACACCTGTGGACGGCCTATGATACCTTTAGGCTACTTTCACACCAGCGATCTTACTGGCTCCACCAGGGATCAGCAAAAAACGCTTCCGTTACTGATAATACAACCGTCTGCATCCGATATGAACGGATCCGGGTGTATTATCTGAAATATAGGAAAGACGGATCCGTCATGAACTCCATGGAAAGTCAATAGGGGACGGATCCGTTTTCTATTGTGTCCGAGAAAAAGGATCCGTCCCCATTGACTTGCATTGGGGGTCACGCCGGATCCGTCTTGCTCCGCATCCCAGGACGGAAAGAAAACTACAACATGCTGCGGTTTGCTCTCCGGTCTGAGAACGGAATGCATTTTGGAGCGTTCAGTTCAGTTTTGTTCCCATTGACAATAAATGGGGAGAAAACGGAAGCGTTTTTTCCGGTATTGAGCCCCTATGACGGATCTCAATACCGGAAAACTAAAACGCTAGTGTGAAAGTAGCCTTGGATGTGTGGCCTTTAGAGATCACAATGATCTGATGGCACACTGCATAGAATAGTAAAATATAGAAGACGACCAGCAGGGGGAGACATTGAGCAAGAAACCCAATATCAGCTGTTTGTATCCAGGAAATGCCTTGTGTGAACAGAAGCGAGTCGCCGCGACACTTGTGACTACTTCTCTCTCGTTACCCGAGTAACTGCTGGTGTTGGGTCCGTGAAGGAACCATCGCACAATATCCCAATGGAAAACCCAGTTTATTTTTATTACCATGCCGAACGACTGTCAGTTCATTCACTTACATTGGTGACACAAATAAAGTCTGATATTTACTTCCGTCGTCTCCCTGGTCTTTTTAGTGCACACGGGTGAGATTGGTTAAAGGGAACGTAAGGGGGATATATCAGATAGCCACCGGTCAGGTCACTGCCTTGAAGGGGCTGTTCAGTAAAGAACTCAAAACTTATATGCCAGTCCGTACCTACCGGGGATCGTCCCCGGTCATTTATTTTCTCTGATATTGCTCCATTAGGCCTGAGCAGTGATCTGTGACTACAGTGTAGCTTCAGTGCCTGCAAGGGGTCAGAGGTAGGCTGAGACACGCCCCCAGTGCCTGCAAGGGGTCAGGGGTAGGCATAGACACGCCCCCAGTGCCTGCAAGGGGTCAGGGGTAGGCATAGACACGCCCCCAGTGCCTGCAAGGGGTCAGGGGTAGGCAGAGACACGCCCCCAGTGCCTGCAAGGGGTCGGGGGTAGGCTGAGACACGCCCCCAGTGCCTGCAAGGGGTCAGGGGTAGGCTGAGACACGCCCCCAGTGCCTGCAAGGGGTCAGGGGTAGGCTGAGACACTCCCCCAGTGCCTGCAAGGGGTCAGGGGTAGGCTGAGACACGCCCCCAGTGCCTGCAAGGGGTCAGGGGTAGGCTGAGACGCCCCCAGTGCCTGCAAGGGGTCAGGGGTAGGCTGAGACATGCCCCCCCAGTGCCTGCAAGGGGTCAGAGGTAGTCTCAGACACGCCCCCCAGTGCCTGCAAGGGGTCAGAGGTAGTCAGACACGCCCCCAGTGCCTGCAAGGGGTCAGGGGTAGTCAGACACGCCCCCCCCCAGTGCCTGCAAGGGGTCAGAGGTAGTCCGAGACACGTCCCCAGTCCCTGCAAGGGGTCAGGGGTAGTCCGAGACACGCCCCCAGTGCCTGCAAGGGGTCAGGGGTAGGCTGAGACACGCCCCCAGTGCCTGCAAGGGGTCAGGGGTAGGCTGAGACACGCCCCCAGTGCCTGGAAGGGGTCAGGGGTAGGCTGAGACACGCCCCCAGTGCCTGCAAGGGGTCAGGGGTAGGCTGAGACACGCCCCCAGTGCCTGCAAGGGGTCAGGGGTAGGCTGAGACACGCCCCCAGTGCCTGCAAGGGGTCAGGGGTAGGCTGAGACACGCCCCCAGTGCCTGCAAGGGGTCAGGGGTAGGCTGAGACACGCCCCCAGTGCCTGCAAGGGGTCAGGGGTAGGCTGAGACACGCCCCCAGTGCCTGCAAGGGCTCAGGGGTAGTCTGAGACACGCCCCCTGCCTCTTCATTGGTTCAGACGGCTGCTGTCTCCTCTGATTGGCAGTTGTGAATGAACAGACGTCTAAACTTATAAAGTTATTTTTATAACTAAATAAGTTTTTAGTGCACTGTATGCCTAAACTAAAAGGGTATTTTGGTTGGTTAAAATTATCTCTTATCTACAGGATGGGGGCTAACTATCAGATTGGTGGTGGGTCGGGTCTACCTCTGGGACCCCCACTGATCACGAGAACGGGGTCCCTGTACCCCTCTGAAAAGAATAGAGCAGCTGCTTGCTCACGCGCTTAGCCGCTGCATTAATTTCTATTGGCAAGTACAGCGCTCGGCTGCCTCCGCTATTCCCATAGAAACATGGTTATAAGGGAAAATAATAGCACTTGTAAGACAGAATCCATAGTAAAATGTCCATTGAGGGGTTAAAAATAATAAACAAATTTAACTCGCCTCATCCACTTGGTCGCCTAGCGGATCTCCTCTTCTTTCTACTTTCTTCAGGACCTGGCTAAAGGACCTTTGATGACATCACTGCGCTCATCACATGGTGATGGACCATGTGATGAGCTCGTTGACGTCACCACAGGTCCTTTTCTTCAAAAAAGACAGAAGAGAAGCCGGGCTGAGCGTTCAAGTGGATTAAGGTGAGTTTATTAATTGTTTTTTATTTTTTAACCCCTCCAGCCCTATTGTACTATGCATTCTGTATTCAGAATGCGATTATTTTCCATTTATAACCATGTTATAAGGGAAAATAATAAAGATCGGGTCCCCATCCTGATCGTCTCCTAGCAACCGTGCGTGAAAATCGCACCGCTTCCGCACTTGCTTGCGATTTTCGCGCAGCCCCATTCACTTCTATGGGGCCTGCGTTGCGTGAAAAACGCACAATATAGAGCATGCTGCGATTTTTCACGCAACGCACAAGTGACGCGTGAAAAACACCGCTCATGTGCACAGCCCCATAGAAATAAATAGGTCCGGATTCAGTGCGGGTGCAATGCGTTCACTTCACGTGTTGAACCCGCGCAGAAATCTCGCCCGGCCTAATAGTCATCCTTCCTCCGACCAAAATATTGCTTTTAAGTCCTGTTTAACATTCTGACCACCTACTGCCTGCCCTGACCTTGGCCTGTCCACTGACTTCGTCCTTGTCTGTCCCCTTGGTGTCTCAGCGGTCACTGAACAGAGACTACTCCAGGAGGTAGCAGCCTGGTGGTTCCCCTGCAGCGGAGACCAGATCCCTGTACAGGGGTTAGGCCAAGGTCACACTTATTATTGTTAGCCAAAACCAGGTGCGGGTCAAAAACAGAACAGGGGCAGGTCTGCCCATTATCCCTCATCTCTGTGGAGGCTTCACTACTGGCTCTGGCGCACAATAACTGAAGTGTGAACTAGGCCTTAGGGCTCATGCACACAAACGTATTTTCTTTGTGTCCGTTAAGTTTTTTTTTGCATACCATATGCGGAACCATTCTTTTCAATAGGTCCGCAAAAAAAACGGAAGGTACTCCGTGTACATTCCTTATTTCCTTTCTGCAAAAAAATAGAACATGTTCTATTATTGTCCGCATTACGGACAAGGCTAGGACTGTTCTTATTAGGGGCCAGCTGTTCCGTTCCGCAAAATACGGAATGCACATGGACCCTTAAAGGGTGAGGTCGATAACACCTGTAGGCCCAGCGACCCAGCGGATCCAGCCCTCCTGTGGAACAGTTATGACATTCATTGCCTTCAGTGCACGAGACGTCTCTGTATTTCTCTATAAAGTAATTTTTTTTAAATCCTGGACAACCCCTTTAAGTGACATAGACCCTAATATTACAATATTTAGAAGACATCACCTCTATGAGAGGGGACGGAGCATATTGGGAGGCATTTATTAGTTTGTCAATGGTTTTTTATTATTTATTATTTTATATTAAACATATTTTAGATGAACCCTTAATTATTTGGTGGGCAGCCATGTCAGATATAAGGATACCCCCAGAACAGGGGCTTAGAGTAATAGAATACATTCTGTAAGCCTATCCCATCCCATGAGATCACGTCCAGCCCCAGAGCGGTGCATATTACACACGGGAAACGCCATTTACGAGCCCTGTTAGATGGAAACGCGCTTCGGAATCTTGAGCCTCGCCGGCCACTGTCTCTGATCACATGATCTCCATAGCGGCGCACGGTAACCTAGCAACAGCGGAGGCAGCAAACGAGTTCCATGATGGAGCGCACTGGTCGCTGAAGGGAAGCTGTCGCGCCGTAGAGCTGCTGAGGTGAGGGGTCGGCGGCCGAGGGACCCACATCTGAAGTAGCAGACTTCTATACAGCGTCACTGTGTGTGATCTACTGTGAACTTACCTCCTTACCCAGCTTTCCTATGTGCTGATGGCAAGTTACATAGTTATGTGCAGTCATATACCCCTAAGCTCCGCCCTGTCACCCCCTAAGCTCCGCCCTGTCACCCCTCTAAGCTCCGCCCTGTCACCCCCCTAAGCTCCGCCCTGTCACCCCTCTAAGCTTTGCCCTGTCACCCCTCTAAGCTACGCCCTATCACCCCTCTAAGCTCCGCCCTGTCACCCTCTAAGCTCCGCCCTGTCACCCCTCTAAGCTACGCCCTGTCACCCCTCTAAGCTCCGCCCTGTCACCCCTCTAAGCTCTGCCCTGTCACCCCTCTAAGCCCCTCCCTATCACCCCGCTAAGCTCCACCCTGTCACCCCTCTAAGCTCTGCCCTGTCACCCCTCTAAGCTCCGCCCTGTCACCCCTCTAAGCCCCTCCCTATCACCCCTCTAAGCTCAGCCCTGTCACCCCTCTAAGCCACGCCCTATCACCCCTCTAAGCTCCGCCCTGTCACCCCTCTAAGCTCCGCCCTGTCACCCCTCTAAGCTCCGCCCTGTCACCCTCTAAGCTCCGCCCTGTCACCCCTCTAAGCTCTGCCCTGTCACCCCTCTCAGCTCCGCCCTGTCTCCCCTCTAAGCTCCGCCCTGTCACCCCTCTCAGCTCCGCCCTGTCACCCCTCTCAGCTCCTCCCTGTCACCCCTCTCAGCTCCGCCCTGTCACCCCTCTCAGCTCCGCCCTGTCACCCCTCTCAGCTCCGCCCTGTCACCCCTCAAGCTCCGCCCTGTCACCCCGCCCTGTCACACCCTCTAAGCTCCGCCCTGTCACCCCTCTAAGCTCCGCCCTGTCACCCCTCTAAGCTCCGCCCTGTCACCCCTCTAAGCTCCGCCCTGTCACCCCTCTAAGCTCCGCCCTGTCACCCCTCTAAGCTCTGCCCTGTCACCCCTCTAAGCTCCGCCCTGTCACCCCTCTAAGCTCTGCCCTGTCACCCCTCTAAGCTCCGCCCTGTCACCCCTCTAAGCTCTGCCCTGTCAACCCCCTAAGCTCCGCCCTGTCACCCCTCTAAGCTCCGCCCTGTCACCCCTCTAAGCTCCGCCCTGTCACCCCTCTTAGCTCCGCCCTGTCACCCCTCTAAGCTCTGCCCTGTCACCCCCCTAAGCTCTGCCCTGTCACCCCCTAAGCTCTGCCCTGTCACCCCCCTAAGCTCTGCCCTGTCACCCCTCTAAGCTCTGCCCTGTCACCCCCCTAAGCTCTGCCCTGTCACCCCCCTAAGCTCTGCCCTGTCACCCCCCTAAGCTCTGCCCTGTCACCCCTCTAAGCTCCGCCCTGTCACCCCGCCCTGTCACCCCCTCTAAGCTCCGCCCTGTCACCCCTCTAAGCTCCGCCCTGTCACCCCTCTAAGCTCCGCCCTGTCACCCCTCTAAGCTCCGCCCTGGTCACCCCTCTAAGCTCTGCCCTGTCACCCCTCTAAGCTCCGCCCTGTCACCCCTCTAAGCTCTGCCCTGTCACCCCTCTAAGCTCCGCCCTGTCACCCCTCTAAGCTCTGCCCTGTCAACCCCCTAAGCTCCGCCCTGTCACCCCTCTAAGCTCCGCCCTGTCACCCTCTAAGCTCCGCCCTGTCACCCCTCTTAGCTCCGCCCTGTCACCCTCTAAGCTCTGCCCTGTCACCCCCCTAAGCTCTGCCCTGTCACCCCCCCTAAGCTCTGCCCTGTCACCCCCCTAAGTCTGCCCTGTCACCCCCTCTAAGCTCTGCCCTGTCACCCCCCTAAGCTCTGCCCTGTCACCACCCTAAGCTCTGCCCCTGTCACCCCCCTAAGCTCTGCCCTGTCACCCCTCTAAGCTCCGCCCTGTCACCCCTTTAAGCCCTGCTCTGTCACCCCTTTAAGCTCCGCCCTGTCACCCCTCTAAGCTCTGCCCTGTCGCCCCCCAAGCTCTGCCCTGTCACCCCCCCTAAGCTCTGCCCTGTCGCCCCCCAAGCTCTGCCCTGTCACCCCCCTAAGCTCTGCCCTGTCACCCCCCTAAGCTCTGCCCTGTCACCCCCCCTAAGCTCTGCCCTGTCACCCCCCCTAAGCTCTGCCCTGTCACCCCCCTAAGCTCTGCCCTGTCACCCCCCCTAAGCTCTGCCCTGTCACCCCCCCCTAAGCTCTGCCTGTCACCCCCTAAGCTCCGCCCTGTCACCCCTCTAAGCTCTGCCCTGTCACCCCCCCTAAGCTCTGCCCTGTCACCTCCCCTAAGCTCCGCCCTGTCACCTCTCTAAGCTCTGCCCTGTCACCCCTCTAAGCTCCGCCCTGTCACCTCTCTAAGCTCTGCCCTGTCACCCCTCTAAGCTCCGCCCTGTCACCTCTCTAAGCTCTGCCCTGTCACCCCTCTAAGCTCCGCCCTGTCACCTCTCTAAGCTCTGCCCTGTCACCCCTCTAAGCTCTGCCCTGTCACCCCCCTAAGCTCTGCCCCTGTCACCCCTCTAAGCTCCACCCTGGTCACCCCTCTCAAGCTTGCCCTGTCACCCCTCTAAGCTCTGCCCTATCACCCCTCTAAGCTCTGCCCTGTCACCCTCTAAGCTCTGCCCTGTCACCCACTCTAAGCTCTGCCCTGTCACCCCTCTAAGCTCTGCCCTGTCACCCCCTCTAAGCTCTGCCCTGTCACCCCCCCTAAGCTCTGCCCTGTCACCCCTCTAAGCTCCGCCCTGTCACCCCTCTAAGCTCCGCCCTGTCACCCCTCTAAGCTCCGCCCTGTCACCCCTCTAAGCTCCGCCCTGTCACCCCTTTAAGCCCTGCTCTCGGTGTATGTATGTATCAGGAGGTGGCGGTGTGTGTATGTATCAGGAGGTAGCGGTGTATGTATGTATCAGGAGGTAGCAGTGTGTGTATCAGGAGGTGGCGGTGTGTGTATGTATCAGGAGGTGGCGGTGTGTGTATGTATCAGGAGGTGGCGGTGTGTGTATGTATCAGGAGGTGGCGGTGTGTGTATGTATCAGGAGGTAGCGGTGTGTGTATGTATCAGGAGGTAGCGGTGTATGTATGTATCAGGAGGTAGCGTGTGTGTATGTATCAGGAGGTAGCGGTGTATGTATGTATCAGGAGGTAGCGTGTGTGTATGTATCAGGAGGTGGCGGTGTGTGTATGTATCAGGAGGTGGCGGTGTGTGTATGTATCAGGAGGTGGCGGTGTGTGTATGTATCAGGAGGTAGCGGTGTGTGTATCAGGAGGTGGCGGTGTATGTATGTATCAGGAGTGGCGGTGTGTATGTATCAGGTGGCGGTGTGTGTATGTATCAGGAGGTAGCGGTGTGTGTATGTATCAGGAGGTGGCGGTGTGTGTATGTATCAGGAGGTAGCGGTGTGTGTATGTATCAGGTGTATCAGGAGGTGGCGGTGTGTATGTATCAGGAGGTGGCGGTGTGTGTATGTATCAGGAGGTGGCGGTGTGTGTATGTATCAGGAGGTAGCGGTGTGTGTATGTATCAGGAGGTGGCGGTGTATGTATGTATCAGGAGGTGGCGTGTGTGTATGTATCAGGAGGTGGCGGTGTGTGTATGTATCAGGAGGTAGCGGTGTGTGTATGTATCAGGAGGTAGCGGTGTGTGTATGTATCAGGAGGTAGCGGTGTGTGTATGTATCAGGAGGTGTATCAGGAGGTGGCGGTGTGTGTATGTATCAGGAGGTGGCGGTGTATGTATGTATCAGGAGGTGGCGGTGTGTGTATGTATCAGGAGGTGGCGGTGTGTGTATGTATCAGGAGGTAGCGGTGTGTGTATGTATCAGGAGGTAGCGGTGTGTGTATATCAGGAGGTAGCGTGTGTGTATGTATCAGGATAGCGGTGTGTATGTATCAGGAGGTGGCGGTGTGTGTATGTATCAGGAGGTAGCGGTGTGTGTATGTATCAGGAGGTAGCGGGTGTGTATGTATCAGGGGTGTATCAGGAGGTGGCGGTGTGTGTATGATCAGGAGGTGGCGGTGTATGTATGTATCAGGAGGTTGCGGTGTGTGTATGTCAGGAGGTGGCGGTGTGTATGTATCAGGAGGTAGCGGTGTGTATGTATCAGGAGGTGGCGGTGTGTGTATGTAAACGGAAGGTGGCGGTGTGTGTATGTATCAGGAGGTAGCGGTGTGTGTATGTATCAGGAGGTAGCGGTGTGTGTATGTATCAGGAGGCGGTGTGTGTATGTATCAGGAGGTGGCGGTGTGTGTATGTATCAGGAGGTGGCGGTGTGTGTATGTATCAGGAGGTAGCGGTGTGTGTATGTATCAGGAGGTAGCGGTGTGTATGTATCAGGAGGTAGCGGTGTGTATGTATCAGGAGGTGGCGGTGTGTGTGTATCAGGAGGTTGCGGTGTGTGTATGTATCAGGAGGTGGCGGTGTGTGTATGTATCAGGAGGTGGCGGTGTGTGTATGTATCAGGAGGTAGCGTGTGTGTATGTATCAGGAGGTGGCGGTGTGTGTATGTATCAGGAGGTGCGGTGTGTGTATGTATCAGGAGGTAGCGGTGTGTGTATGTATCAGGAGTAGCGGTGTGTGTATGTATCAGGAGGTAGCGGTGTGTGTATGTATCAGGAGGTTGCGGTGTGGTATGTATCAGGAGGTGGCGGTGTGTGTATGTATCAGGAGTGGCGGTGTGTGTATGTATCAGGAGGTGGCGGTGTGTGTATGTATCAGGAGGTTGCGGTGTGTGTATGTATCAGGAGTGGCGGTGTGTGTATGTATCAGGAGGTGGGGGTGTGTATGTATCAGGAGGTTGCGGTGTGTGTATGTATCAGGAGGTGGCGGTGTGTGTATGTATCAGGAGGTAGCGGTGTGTGTATGTATCAGGAGGTGGCGGTGTATGTATGTATCTGGAGGTAGCGGTGTGTATCAGGAGGTGGCGGTGTGTGTATGTATCAGGAGGTAGCGGTGTGTGTATCAGGAGGTGGCGGTGTGTGTATGTATCAGGAGGTGGCGGTGTGTGTATGTATCAGGAGGTGGCGGTGTGTGTATGTATCAGGAGGTGGCGGTGTATGTATGTATCTGGAGGTAGCGGTGTGTGTATGTATCAGGAGGTGTGGTGGTGTGTATGTATCAGGAGGTGGCGGTGTGTGTATGTATCAGGAGGTGGCGGTGTATGTATGTATCAGACATTTAGGGCTTGGTCTTCATCTGTTGTGTGTTTGATTTTGTCCAGAACTATTGGTTCTCAGCGCTGTGAAGATGGATATTATGAAGGGAAGCTTGGATGACATTTCCAGACCGGCCACCGCGTCTCGTTCCCGTCCTGGAAGTCGCTTAAGTTCATTCCAAGTGGATAAACAGAAAGTGACCCGTCTGTGTTCTCTGGAAGTGCTGACT